>NC_134488.1:3131971-3431971 GCF_040206685.1 Ascaphus truei
AGAGAGGGTGACAGAGAGAGAGAGTGACAGAGAGAGAGAGGGTGACAGAGAGAGAGAGGGGTGACAGAGAGAGAGAGGGTGACACAGAGAGAGAGTGACAGAGAGAGAGAGGGTGACAGAGAGAGAGAGGGTGACAGAGAGAGAGAGGGTGACAGAGAGAGAGAGGGTGACAGAGACAGAGAGAGGGAGACAGAGAGAGAGTTTGACAGAGACAGAGAGAGGGAGACAGAGAGAGAGAGGGTGAGAGAGAGAGGCACACAGAGAGAGGGTGAGAGAGAGAGGCAGACAGAGAGAGTGTGAGAGAGAGGCAGACAGAGAGAGAGTGAGAGAGACAGAGAGAGGGTGAGAGAGACAGAGAGAGGGTGAGAGAGACAGAGAGAGGGTGAGAGACAGAGGGTGAGAGAGACAGAGGGTGAGAGAGACAGAGGGTGAGAGAGACAGAGGGTGAGAGAGACAGAGGGTGAGAGAGACAGAGAGTGGGTGAGAGAGACAGAGAGTGGGTGAGAGAGACAGAGAGTGGGTGAGAGAGACAGAGAGTGGGTGAGAGAGACAGAGAGTGGGTGAGAGCGACAGAGAGTGGGTGAGAGCGACAGAGAGTGGGTGAGAGAGACAGAGAGTGGGTGAGAGAGACAGAGAGTGGGTGAGAGAGACAGAGAGTGGGTGAGAGAGACAGAGAGTGGGTGAGAGAGACACAGAGTGGGTGAGAGAGACACAGAGTGGGTGAGAGAGAGAGTGGGTGAGAGAGACAGATGGTGAGAGAGAGAGGGTGAGAGAGAAAGAGGGTGAGAGAGGGTGAGAGAGAAAGAGGGTGAGAGAGGGAGAGAGAGAGGGAGAGAGAGAGAGGGAGAGAGAGGGAGAGAGAGGGAGAGAGAGCGACAGAGAGGGTGACAGAGAGAGAGAGGGTGACATAGAGAGAGAGGGTGACATAGAGAGAGAGGGTGACAGAGAGAGAGAGAGTGACTGAGAGAGAGAGGGTGACACAGAGAAAGAGAGTGACAGAGAGAGAGAGGGTGACAGAGAGAGAGAGGGTGACAGAGAGAGAGAGGGTGACAGAGAGAGAGAGGGTGACAGAGACAGAGAGAGGGAGACAGAGAGAGAGAGGGTGAGAGAGAGAGGCAGACAGAGAGAGGGTGAGAGAGAGAGGCAGACAGAGAGAGGGTGAGAGAGAGGCAGACAGAGAGAGAGTGAGAGAGACAGAAAGAGGGTGAGAGAAACAGAGAGGGTGAGAGACAGAGGGTGAGAGTGACAGAGGTTGAGAGTGACAGAGGGTGAGAGAGACAGAGGGTGAGAGAGACAGAGGGTGAGAGAGACAGAGGGTGAGAGAGACAGAGGGTGAGAGAGACAGAGGGTGAGAGAGACAGAGGGTGAGAGAGACAGAGGGTGAGAGAGACAGAGGGTGAGAGAGAGACAGAGAGAGAGAGACAGAGAGAGACAGAGAGAGAGAGAGAGAGAGGGTGACAGAGAGAGAGAGAGAGAGAGGGTGACAGAGAGAGAGAGGGTGACAGAGAGAGAGAGGGTGACAGAGAGAGAGAGAGAGGGTGACAGAGAGAGAGCGTGACAGAGAGAGAGAGCGTGACAGAGAGAGAGAGCGTGACACAGAGAGAGAGGGTGACACAGAGAGAGAGGGTGACACAGAGAGAGAGGGTGACACAGAGAGAGAGGGTGACACAGAGAGAGAGAGAGAGAGAGGGTGACATACAGAGAGAGAGAGAGAGAGAGAGGGTGACAGAGAAAGAGAGAGGGTGACACAAAGAGAGAGAGAGGGTGACACAGAGATAGAGAGGGTGACAGAGAGAGAGGGTGAGAGAGACAGAGGGTGAGAGAGACAGAGGGTGAGAGAGACAGAGGGTGAGAGAGACAGAGGGTGAGAGAGACAGAGAGGGTGACAGAGAGAGAGAGGGTGACAGAGAGAGAGAGGGTGACAGAGAGAGAGAGTGTGAGCGACAGAGAGAGGGTGACAGAGAGAGAGAGAGGGTGACAGAGAGAGAGAGAGGGTGACAGAGAGAGAGAGGGTGACAGAGAGAGAGCGGGTGACACAGAGAGAGCGGGTGACACAGAGAGAGCGGGTGACACAGAGAGAGAGAGAGGGTGACACAGAGAGAGAGAGAGAGGGTGACACACAGAGAGAGAGAGGGTGACACACAGAGAGAGAGAGGGTGACACAGAGAGAGAGAGAGGGTGACACACAGAGAGAGAGAGGATGACACAGAGATAGAGAGGGTGACACAGAGATAGAGATGGTGACAGAGAGAGAGAGAAGGTGACAGAGAGAGAGAGAAGGTGACAGAGAGAGAGAAGGTGACAGAGAGAGAGGGTGACAGAGAGAGGGTGACAGAGAGAGAGAGAGAGAGACAGAGGGTGAGAGAGACAGAGGGTGAGAGAGACAGAGGGTGAGAGAGACAGAGGGTGAGAGAGACAGAGGGTGAGAGAGACAGAGGGTGAGAGAGACAGAGACAGAGATAGAGAGAGACAGAGAGGGAGAGAGGGAGAGGGACAGAGAGGGAGAGGGAGGGAGAGAGGGGGAGGGTGAGAGGGTGAGGGAGAGACGGGGAGGGAGAGGGGGAGGGAGAGGGGGAGACAGACACGGGTACACACACACACACACTGGCACACACACACACACACACACTGGTACACACAAACACACTGGTACACACACACACTGGTACACACACACACTGGTACACACACACACACACACACACACACATTGGTACACACACACACTGGTACACACACACTGGTACACACACACACACACACACACACACACACACACACACACACACACACACACACACACACTGGTACACACACACACACACACACACACACACTGGTACACACACACACTGGTACACACACACACACTGGTACACACACACACTGGTACACACACACACACACACACACTGGTACACACACACACACACACACACACACACACACACACACACACACACACACACACACACACACACACACACACACACACACACACACACACTGGTACACACACACACACACACACACACACACACACACACACACACACACACACACACACACACACACACACACACACACACACTGGTACACACACACACACACACACACACACACACACACATTGGTACACACACACACACTGGTACACACACACACACACACACACACACACACACACACACACACACACACACTGGTACACACACACACACACACACACACACTGGTACACACACACACACACTGGTACACACACACACACACTGGTACACACACACACACACACACACACACACACACACACACACACACACACACACACACACACACACACACACACACACACACACACACACACTGGTACACACACACACACTGGCACACACACACACACACACTGGCACACACTGGCACACACACACACACACTGGTACACACACACACACACACTGGTACACACACACACACACACACACACACACACACACACACACACACACACACACACACACACACACACACACACACACACACACACACACACACACACACACACTGGTACACACACACACACACACACTGGTACACACACACACACACTGGTACACACACACACACACACTGGTACACACACACTGGTACACACACACTGGTACACACATGCACACACACACTGGTACACACACACACACACACACTGGTACACACACACACACACACAGGTACACACACACACTGGTACACACACACACTGGTACACACACACACACACACACACACACACACACTGGTACACACACACACACACACACACTGGTACACACACACACACACACACACACACACACACACACACACACTGGTACACACTGGTACACACACACTGGTACACACACACACTGGTACACACACACACACACACACACACTGGTACACACACACACACACACTGGTACACACACACACAGACACTGGTACACACACACACACACACACACAGACACTGGTACACACACATATAGACACTGGTACACACACACACACACACACACACACACACACACACACACACACACACACACACACACACACACACACACACACACAGACACTGGTACACACACACACACACACACACACACACACACACACACACACACACACACACACACACACACACACACACACACACACACACACACACTGGAGTAAAGACAGAGGCAGCCACGAGCAGGTGGCTCTCCGCCTCCCCCTGCACCCACCCCCGTGCCCATCTCCCGCACCTAGGGGGGGGGGGGTGGATAGGAGCGCCGGGACACAAAGGTAAACTGCTGCCCCCCCTCCCCCGGAGGGCAGCCACGGGTTCCCGGGGCAGAATGGGGGAACACCGCGCAGCCACCACTGCCAGACCCCGCGCCCATCTCCCGAACCAAGGGGACAGGGGGGGGGGAAGGGAGCGCCAGGACAGGAGGCAAAGGATAAAAAACCCACCTCCTATCCCCCCGGGCGGGCAGAGGGGGGGAAACACCGCTCAGAAGAGCCAGGAGCCGCGGTCAGAAACACACACCAATGTGTGCTCTGCCGCAGGAAGCGGAAGCCCTGCCCCCAGGCACCCTTCCTTCCATCCATTCCACATGCCAGTCCTTGGTGAAGGATGATGCCGAGGGGCGGGGCTTAATGCCGGGACACAGGGGATAGGCCAACAAGGTAGGAAACTGCCGGGGGGGGGGAGGCATTAAAAAAAAAAAATAATACTTACCAGCCGGGCTGCTGCAGTCTCCTCCTCCGCGCCGCCGCAGACTCGCGCACAGCGCACAGCGCACCGCAGCTAATTACTCGCGCACCGCCGGCGACAAAAAAAAAATGGGGACACTGAGGAAAATCCGGGACATTTCCGGTACACACAGAAAACCGGTACAGCTCCCGAAAAACCGGGACTGTACCGGCAAAAGGGGGACGGGTGGTCACCCTAATTACACTGCCTTTTCTATCGGCCTCAAAAATCTGTCACCTTCCCTTCCTATAGGGTACAGGGGGGCTGCTTTCTATGATCCATAGTCTCCTTCTGTCTCTTTAATACTAATAAAGAGAGGCAGAGACAACGATAAGAAACCACAGAGGATTTAAAGGGACAGACTGCCAATGCTAGAGAACAGAGACATAATAAGAGGAAAATAGGGTCTCTGACTTTAACAGAGAAGTCTAAAGTGTAAGAAATCGCACACAAAGTCTGAGTACACTTCATATTATTCACACTGCTATGCAGATGTTAAATATGTGTAAATAAGAAAGTACAGTATACATGATAATATCTATTTCTATATATAGCTATATGCAGTCACATGTAACTAACCCCAGCTGTGAAACATCATCCTCAAGCTTGCTGCTAACATATTTATAATCCTAAATGATGAACACAGAAAAACCCAAAGGTTCTCTTGATAATTGTTGGGTTATTTCTTCTTGAATAAAGGTTATTTAACCCACGCATTCCCCCAAACCCTCAACAGTTAAATATGATTAAAATATGCTTCCTCTCTTGCACGCTAGAGTAATGTTAGTAAGACATTTGTTACAAGGTTATGATGGGGTAATAGTGTACGTCTTTAGGGGGATCATGCAAGGTTAGTCAGCAGCACACAGTTCCCTGCTCCCTAAAAGCAACCTCTCCATTTGGGCGCAATCCTGAAAATTCCATTCAACTCCTTTACTATCTGTGATGCTATGCAAGTGCTCCAACTCCCTTTGGAAGCAATGAATTAATAAAACAAAATACATTTTTGTTGATATTATCTGGGAAATGTTTACTTTCTTTTTTTATATATTCTAGCACTCTAATGTTATTTGCTTCTTTGTATTCCTCTTCTTATGAATGCATGAAGTGACTGCTTTTTTGTCCCCCTCCAGGATCATAGTAATTTGACTTTCTCTTGATTATTATTATGAGTGGATATACAAAAATAAAAAAAAGCACAGAATTATTTTAGAAATTATAAAAATATATTTCATTAGGTGTGAATTGTGCCTTTTATCCAATCCCTGCCAGAGTTCCCTCTGACATTGAAAGGGTTAAATCACCATTTCCCATTGAAATCTGAGGTTTAACTACAACATATTTTTAAACTGTTAGTCTTTGCAATGCATTGTAGGCCCCTATAGCACTTAGCAGGGGTTATCCAAAGTATCAAGTAGCCATCTTCAAAGTGCAGTACAACTTGCAAGACTTCAAGGGCAGCATCTTGGCAATAGTGTACAATAAATAAATATATTTTTTTTCTTCAAGAAATGCTGATTGCTGATTTTTAAATTTTAATGGTTCTGTTTATGATTTATATCTAAAAGATTGTGCAAGTCCCTAAAAAAAATGTTTTATCAAGCAGTGAAAAATGTATTTTAACTTATGAAATTCTTGAAGTAAAACCTCTAATACAGGATGGGTTAGTGTCCATATTAAACATGGCTGTTAACTCTTTCATTACCAAAAAAGGATCGCAGTGCTGTGCATATGGGAGGCAGATGTTTCCTTATGAAGGTCTGTCTTGCTGGAATGGTGTTGATGTTGATAAATGATGAGTCAGATTAGTGTGGCTAAAAGTGCCTTTGATTTTGCTCTCATGCTAAATTTGCCCATATGCCCAGCATCTGAAACAAGCTATTTATAAATGGATCAGAAGAGCAGGACAGCCCTTGTCAGTGTGTGAAGACACAACCCATGCGGACTGTATAATTTAGAGACTGATCTTATGGCCTTGTAACATACTGAGACAGATAAAGGTGGGATGGATCAAAATCATCTTAAACCAGATTGAATGAGCATTGGGCACACAAATACATTCAAGGTATATACTTTAAGCTATAATAACGTGGATGTAATTAAAATTTCTATTCGCTGATAAATGTTTAGGATAAAGTGAGAAACAATCAATAATAATTGATACCTTTCTACAAAAATTAGTACTGTATGTGCATCCCCCCCTCCCCCCCCCCAATATCTCATATGAGGTTGGACAAGCTGTCAATGCATCATTGAGACTCCATTCTCTAAATTGGCCAGTTCATTCAGATATTGCACCTGTAAATGCAATGCAGGACTATTGAAAGCAATGGTTAAGGAGATAAAACGTGTTACTTAATGCATTTGTTTGTGCATTAACTCACGTTAATGGGGATAATAACGTTTGTTACATCTGTAGCTTTGTACAAAGGAAGAAAGAAGCATACCACCTTTTAAAATATTAATACAGTAGTCAGTTTTCCTGGTGCCTTTTTTAAAACAGTTTGACATTGTGCAGAAAATTTAAGTCTGTAACTTGAGTAGCTATGAATTGTGGCCCAATGTTAACATTTGTTTGTAAGTTTTTGGATACGTAGAATGTGTGTACCATTAAAACTGTCACTTGCTTTACCCTGGTCTCTTAAGCTAATTTAACAAGATGGCCTAACTTTGTATCACTGTGTAGTAACAATTCACAAGGCACATCTGTGCTTCTGGAATTTAAGGTAGATTGTCAGCTCTTAGGGCAGGAGTTTGTTGATTCTATATTTTGCCCTGTGCAGTGGTGTACTGTATTCTAGCAGAATGCTCTAAAATAAACAAGACTGCAATCTTTTGTTTTGCTTTATCTCAGGGTCAGTTGATCAAGTGTTGCTTGTTTAAACATATCAGGGATCTTGTGTCTCCCTTGGGATTCCCTCCCCTAAACCCTGCTACTTCTGCAGCCACTGACTCTGGCTTCTGTTTCACATCTGCTTTTACTTGGGCCTCTGCTTTACGGGTCAAAGCTGCCCTTTCACCTTCCCTCCCTGGCTCCCTCTACTACAGGTCATGTAAAAAGCCCCCCACTCTCCTACAATTCTATCTCATCTGTACTCCTCTGCTCTCTTCTTTATTTTTTCTTTTTCTTGCTGAACTTTATTTTCATACAGATATTACCTGTGTCATTGTGTCTGGGATTGGTGTCCCTAAGTTCCTACACACACTCTAGTATTCAGTCTTCTTGGTGAGCAGCATGTTAGAAAATGTTCAAAATAATTAGTCTACAGTATGAAGGTATTGCAACATATCACAATGCTATATATATATATATATATATACATGACAAATGACATTGGCATTAGCATGATATGTATGCATGCATACACATTTGTGGGCATGTGTTATGTGTGAATATAGATATAGTATCAACGATAGATAGATAGATAGATAGATAGATAGATAGATAGATAGATAGATAGATAGATAGATAGATAGATAGATAGATAGTAAATGCTTTGAGCAGTGACTCTTTGCCTAATGTCTGCTTTTATTATGTGCAGTGATGGTTTTGGTCTGTTCCTTTTGGGACAGGCTATTTATTTTATATTATGTATGTACTGTATGAATGTATGTATGTGTGTATGTCTTTATTTATATAGTGCCATTAATGTACATAGCACTTCACAGTAGTAATACATGTGGCAATCATATAAATAACAAATACCAGATCATGGAGATAAGTGCTTCAGACATAAAAGTAATATTTTCTTTCCTTTTTATCACTTTAAGTGTATTAATTTATTCAATATTCATTGAATACAACATTATTGGGAGTGCTCAACTAAGCCCTCTTCTAGGTTTATCTTTCTGCATGGTGTCAGTTCTAGAAGGATTGCCGGTGCATCTGTATTTCTAGTTAGCCTCTCTAATGCGGACTAAGTTTTTGTTTTATGATTTGGATTTGCCTTAAAGGAACAGTGTGCCTATATTATCTGTTGTTGATGTGGAGAAATAAACCACATAAGAGTTTTTTAAAGCCTAAAATGCACTCTGTGTACTCTTTCTGATCCTACCACAAGGCGGTCCTGCCACCATATATATATAATGTATAAGGTTTTGGAGACAAAGCACGTCTTTTTTTGTTTTTTTACTGAAATACACAGGTATTTTCATATATGCATATAAATGTGTATCTATTTTATATATGTACATCTTTGATATACAGTGTAATTTCCTTGATGATAAGTTAGCATATTAATCAGAACATAACATAACCAAGGTGGTAAAGAAAGATTTCTATAAAATAAATCGAGAACATTGATAATATTAATAAAGGCAGTAATATTAATGCAGAGTATTATATTCTCAGGTTCAACAGCAACTCAGTGCAATAGGTGGATGTCACCCCTCTTCTAGTACACATATCTAAATTTGATTGCAAGCTCTTCAAATCATGTATTCATTAATGGATGAGTTCTGTATGGGGTGTTCTACATTAGTCCTTTCCATACACTAGTTAGACAATCCTAATATCAACACAATAATATCATATTTGAATCAATTTATCAGTTGAGGGGGCTGATTCTTATCCATATATTCCAAGACATGGAAAAGAACATTAAGACCCAGATCCACAAAAGAGTGTTAAGCTTTAGTATGCCTTTATTCACATAAATGCATGCTAAAACTTAGCCATCTTGTGTGAATCTGGGAATAAAAGGGTACATATTGCGTACTGTATACTGATGTGTGTGGTTTATTTAAAGCGCTGGTTGTATAAAGTGTGCAGTCCGACCCAGAAGCAGTTTGAACATGGAAGCGGTTAAACAAGGTATAGTATATTGAAGTACAGTTTACTGTTAGTACTTATAAACTTCATAGTTGCTAGAATGAGCAGGATTGAAAATGTCACTCAATGCACATCTTGCCACATGTATGTGCACTTGGAGCAGCTGTTCCAAGGAGCATACCACTGTGAGAGGTGTGAGCGGGTGGTCTCTTTAGAGTCAGGGGGGGCTATGCACTAAGCTCCGAGCTTTCGCGCTGGACTGAAAAAAAATTGCACATTCGATAAAAAATGAAGCCGGAGGCGCGATTCACTAAGGCCTTGAGCCCATTTTCTATTGGACGTGCCAAAAACTGCTTATCGTGCGTGCAATGTTTTTTTCCTCTGCTAGCGCACTGAAACGTCACGTACGATAGCTGATAGAAAAAAAAAGCCGCCTGTAACATTTGCATGGAGATTCTGCATCTCCATGCAAGGCTGTTACAGGCGATCGTAAACAAAATAAATACATTTTAATAATAGTGAACATGAGCAGGGGGTCTCCGGAGCTGAACCGCATTGGTTTCAGCCTAAGGGATCCCCTACTTCAGGCGATACAGGCCCTGTTATGGGGTGCCGGTATCCCCTGCACTTTTTAAAGCTTCCGCGTCACGTGACCGGGACATTTAAATTCTGCAGGGGATACCGGCACCTCATAACAGGGCCTGTATCTCCTGAAGTAGGGGGACCCCGAGGCTTAAACCAATGTGGTTCAGCTCTGGAGACCCCCTACACATCTACACTACTGTCAAAACACAACAATAACCAATAATTCATTACCGTAGCGGCTATCTGCTATGGTAATGAATCTGCATTAATGTAAATTTGTCAGGTCGAGCTCACCATAAACAAGGCGGGACCGCGGTGCTGAGGTGGGAAAGGATATAACGCCACCCACAGCCACGAGGGCATGTCTTGAGAGTAGAATGGTCTGGGTGTCCGAGTCAGGGCAGGAGAGGTACGGATGGTAGTGGGTGCTGTTAGCCAAGTCCGGGGTTAGAGAGAGAGACGTAATCATTTTACCATTTGCCGAGTTCGGGGTGCCAGAGGTTCGGAGAGTCGTATTGCCGTATGCCAAGTTCGGGGTGCCAGAGGTGCGGAGAGTCGTATTGCCGTATGCCAAATTCGGGATGCCAGAGGTACGGAGGGTGGAAGAGGAAGCCAGGTCAGTACACAAGGAAGACTGCAAAACAAGACAGGACTAGGGAGGCAGAGAGTAATGAGAACAACTGGTTCTATGCTCAGCCGACGAGTGAGTGAAACTGCAGGGTATATATACAGTAGGAGAGAGGATCCAATGGCAGAGCAGCAATGTGGAGGTGTGTGAATGCACCAGGCTGAGACAGGAAATAGGGCCAGATGAGCACCCTAGGGTGGAGCTAGGGAGGACAGAGTAAAGTACCTGCAACTGATAGCACAGTGCCATCCGGGTAGTTGTGCCTTTAAGAGGCTGGAGCGTGCATCCGTGTGCAGTCATGCCCCCGCGCGAGTGGCCAGGTGCGCGCCCAGAGCCGGCACTATTTGGATGCCGCCGGTGTTCGCACGTGCGCCTTAGTGCGGTGGTGATCGGGCGGCCTGGAGGGAGGCAGAGAGTGCGGCGCAGGGGAACCTTGCGGTGATGCCGGTGAGTGGGGAACACGCCGGGCACGGCGTGACTCCCCGGTTGTTACAGTACCCCCCCATTCAGGGGCGACCTCCGGGCGTCCATGACACGGTTTGGAGGGATTCCTACGATGGAATGCTTGGACGAGTCGGGGAGCGTGGAGATCTCGGTGGGGAATCCATGAGCGTTTCTCAGGTCCGAACACCTCCAATGGACCAGCTAATGTACTCCTCCTCTGGAGATCCTAGAATCCAGGATAGACTGGACCTCGTACTCCTGTTGACCTTGGATCAGAAGAGGGAGTGGAGGAAAAGTGGTCTTGGAAAAACGAGGACTCTGAAATGCTGGTTTTAGCAAGGATATATGAAAGACGGGAGGAATCCTCATTGAGGGTAGAAAACGCAGGCGATAAACCACTGGATTAATCCTCCTGACCACGGGGAAGGGACCAAGGAACTTGGGTGCCAGCTTCATAGTGGGAACCTTTAGTCGGATATTCCTGGATGAAAGCCATACCCTGTCTCCTGGAGAGAATTCTGGGACCTGGCGTCGAAGGCGATCTGCGTGGAGTTTCTGTCTTCCCGTGGACAATTTTAAGTTCTCCTGAATCTTCTTCCATAAGTTTCAGCCGGGTGATACGTTTGTCAACCGCTGGTAGCCCAGAGGATAGGGGGGAGGAGGGTAAGCGGGATGGGTGAAACCCAAAATTTACAAATAAGGGAGGTTCTTGAGTGGAGTCATTACATAAGGAGTTGAGGGCAAACTCGGCCCAAGGTAGCAGATCCACCCAATCGTCCTGTGTATCGTTTACGAAACATCGAAGGTACTGTTCCAGGTTTTGATTGGCTCTCTCCGTCTGCCCATTGGTCTGTGGGTGGTATCCTAAGGAGAATTTTAATGAAATACCCATTTTTAGTGAAAAGGCTCACCAAAATTTTGAAATGAATTGGGACCCCCTGTCCGAGACGATGGTCGATGGCACTCCATGGAGACGAAAGATTTCCTGGATGAAAACATCTGCGAGCCTGGGGGAATTCGGAAGACCTCTCAAGGGAACAGGTGAGTCTGCTTGGAAAAGCGATCAATGACAACAAGGATAGTATTCATCCCTTTGGAAGTGGAAAGATCCACGATAAAATCCGTAGAAATATGGTTCGAAGGCCGATCTGGGATGGGTAATGGAAGAAGAAGACCTGCTGGTTTGACCCGGGGTACTTTGTTGCCAGCGCATGTGCCACACGCCTTCACAAACTCCTCCACATCTTTAGACATCCCTGGCCACCAGAAGGTTCGTTGGATGAGGTCGTTATTTTTCCGTTTCCCTGGGTGTCCTGCCGACTTAGAGGAATGGCACCACTCGAGGACTGTCTTGCGATGTTGCGGTGCAGTGTAGAGCCTTCCCTCTGGGACCTTGAGCCCCATAGGAGCCTGTGATTGCTCGGATCAGATCTTGTCCATGATGTCGAAAGTGTTGTCGGATACGATAAATTTGGAAGGAATTATCGTCTCTAGCCGCTCTTCAGACCTATCCTCTGCAAGGAACTGCCGTGATAGAGCATCTGCCTTCAGGTTTTTGGAGCCTGGGACGAAGGAGATGAAGTAATTGAACCGGGAGAAGAATATCGCCCATCGGGCTTGTCGGGCTCTCAATCGACGTGCCCCTTCTAAGTAGAGGAGGTTCTTATGGTCTGTGAGGATGGTTATGGGGGTTTCCGTGCCTTCTAAGAGGTGTCTCCATTCCTCTAATGCCAACTTGATTGCCAAGAGTTCCCGGTTTCCGACATCATAATTTCGTTCTGCGGAAGAAATTTCTTAGAAAAGAAGGCACATGGGTCTAATCTGGCTAAGGGGGAAGTCCTTTGGGACAAAATGGCGCCAGCCCCAAAGTCAGAGGCATCCACTTCCAGGGTAAATGGGAGATTAGGATCTGGGTGGGTGAGGATCGGGGCAGACAAAAAAAGCCTTCTTGAGAAGATTAAATGCTTGAATGGCGGTTCCGGGCCACGACGAGGGATCTGCACCTTTTTTGGTTAGAGCAGTGATGGGAGATACCGTGGTGGAAAAATTGCGAATGAAGTGACGGTAGTAGTTTGCGAAACCTAGAAAGCGTTGCACGGCTTTAAGGGTGGTCGGAAGGGCCAGTCAAGAATGGCATTTAGTTTCGCTGGATCCATAGTGAACCCGGAGTCAGAGATAATGTATCCCAGGAACGCCACGGACGTCAGATGGAATTGGCATTTCTCCAATTTCGCAAAGAGATGGTTCTCCCGGAGGCGTAACAGCACCTGCTGAACGTGTTTAATGTGCTCTTGGACGGACTTAGAAAAGATTAGGATGTCGTCTAAGTAAACGATGAGAAATTTGTTAAGAATGTCCCGGAAAATTTCATTGACGAAGTCCTGAAAGACTGCTGGCGCGTTGCACAGGCCAAACGGCATGACCAGGTATTCAGAATGGCCGTCATGGGTGTTAAACGCAGTCTTCCACTCATCCCCCTCGCGTTACCTTACCAAATTGGAAGCGCCCCTTAAGTCCAATTTAGAAAAAATGGTTGCTCCATGAAGGCGGTCGAAGAGCTCCGAAATCAAAGGCAGCGGGTAGCGGTTTTTGCGCGTGATCTTATTCAAGCCCCGGTAATCGATGCATGAGCGAAGAGACCCGTCCTTCTTCTTTACAAAAAAGAAGCCCGCTCCGACTGGGGAAGAAGATTTTCTGATGAAACCCCTCTCCAAATTCTCCGTAATGTAGCTGTTCATGGCTATAGTCTCTGGAAGAGAAAGTGGATAAGATCGCCCCCTGGGAAGGGCTGCCCCAGGCAGAAGGTCAATAGGACAGTCAAAAGGTCGGTGCGGGGGCAGGACCTCGGATCGTGCCTTGTCGAAAACATCACGGAATTATACTACGGGCAAGGAGTTGACCTCCTCTGGCATGGTATGCAAACCTCCTACCTTCTGGGGCAGCCTGTTACAGGTTTTGGCACATTGAGCACCCCACTGGATAGGTTCCCGGTTGGTCCAGTCGAGGTGAGGATTATGGAGTTGGAGCCAAGGAAGGCCCAGGATTAGCTTGATGGAAGGAGTGTGAATGACATCGAGGGTAATGGTCTCTGTATGAACCCCAATGAACTGTAGTTGAAGAGGCACCGTCTGCAGCGTGATGAAGGCCGGTTGTAGTGGTCGACCATCAATGGCCTCCAGGCCCACTGGAATCCTCTTGCAGGTAAGTGGAATATTGTTCCGTTCTGTAAAGGCTTGATCAATGAAATTGCCTGCGGTGCCGGAGTCCATGAATGCCAGTGCTTGAGTATGAAACCCCTATCCAGACAGCGTCACTGGCAGCAGAATCCTGGTGGGAAGGACATCCTTGATGATGGGGGAGAGAGGCAGTGTTCCCAACGAAACTCCCCGGGATCTCATTGGGATTTGGCATTTCCCGACTTGTGGGGACACTGGAGCACCAAGTGACCGGAATTGCCGCAGTACATACAGACACTTGCACTGCACCGCCGTTGTTTTTCGGCAGAGGACAGCTTATTCCCTCCCAATTGTATTGGTTCCGTCCGGGACGTCCAAAGACGGAGGTGCTGGGGAAACGAACGGTGGGACGGGAGACCTTGAAAGCCGTTGATGGTGACGAGAACGTTCAGTCTTCCGCTCCTGCAGACGCTGGTCCACCCGTATGCATAGGGCAATCAAATCCTCTAGGTCAGTAGGACGTTCCCGCGCCGCAAGGTCATCCTTTAGGGGCTCCAACAGGCCCTGCCAAAACGCAGAGGATAGTGCTTCATTGTTCCACCCCGTCTCGGCTGCAATGGTGCGGAACTCCACAGCGTACCGGGCGACGGGACAATCTGCTTGGGTTATGTGGAAGATAGAGGAAGCTGCCGTTAACTGCCCTCCAGCTGTGTCAAAGACCCTTCGGAACTCACGGGCGAAGAGGTCGATGTCCTGTGTGATGGGAGACTGTTGTTCCCAAATGGGGGAGACCCAGGCCAGCGCCTCGTCGGAGAGAAGAGCCACGATATAGGTGACCTTAGAGGTTGAGGAGACAAAACGAGAGGGTGAGAGTTGAAACTGAATAAAACATTGATTAAGGAAGCCCCTACATCCTTGGGGGTCCCCGGCGTAGCGGTTGGGGGTCGGAATTCGGGGTTCCATAGCAGACGGAGGAGATGTAAAGACAGTTGCGGAGGACATAGAGGCCGTTGGTGAAGGTCCCAGACTGGAAGCTCGGGCTAGAACGGTAAGGGAATGGAGGCTCTGCTGAAGCAAATCCATCCGCCTATCATTTTGTTCCAGATAAGTCTCTAGCCTGGCGAAGAGATTAGTGTGGGAAGTCAAAGTACGCTCCACCTCAGCGGGGTCCATGTTTGTTTAGCTGAGCATAATGTCAGGTCGAGCTCACCACAAACGAGGCAGGACCGCGGTGCTGAGGTGGGAAAGGATATAACGCCACCCACAGCCACGAGGGTACATCTTGAGAGTAGAATGGTCTGGGTGTCCAAGTCGGGGCAGGAGAGGTACGGATGGAAGTGGGTGCTGTTAGCCAAGTCCGGGGTTAGAGAGAGAGACGTAATCGTTTTACTGTTTGCCGAGTTCAGGGTGCCAGAGCTGCGGAGAGTCGTATTGCCGTATGCCAAGTTCGGGGTGCCAGAGGTGCGGAGAATCGTATTGCCGTATGCCAAGTTTGGGATGCCAGAGGTGCGGAGAGTCGAACACTAAGCCGGTTCGGTACACGAGGAAGACTGCAAAACAAGACAAGACAGGACTAGGGAGGCAGAGAGTAATGAGAACAACTGGTTCTATGCTCAGCCGACGAGTGAGTGAAACTGCAGGGTATATATAGGAGAGAGGATCCAATGGCAGAGCAGCAATGTGGAGGTGTGTGAATGCACCAGGCTGAGACAGGAGATAGGGCCAGATGAGCACCCTAGGGTGGAGCTAGGGAGGACAGAGTAAAGTACCTGCAACTGATAGCACAGTGCCATCCGGGTAGTTGTGCCTTTAAGAGGCTGGAGCGTGCATCCGTGTGCGGTCGCGCCCCCGCGCGAGTGGCCGGGTGCGCGCCCAGAGCCGGCACTATTTAGATGCCGTGTATGTGGAAAAAGGGGGGTTAACCAAGTGTGGCGCTCATATATATAGTGTTCCTTGGCATAAACATGTGATACACATAATAAAATATAATATAATAAATGGTGATACTTATACAAACATCGGATGCAGCTATAACCCGGTGTAGGATTGCTTTCTCAATCCTTGTGGCAAGTGAAGAGAGGGGTCATCGGGAAGCGCATACCGTGTTGAAACAAAAGACAAATGCTTATAGTGCAATATTGTAAAGTCAATGGTGTGATAATAAACTGCTAGCTAGGATGAATATACAGAATACTCACAAACGTGAGGTAGAACAAAGGCACATAAAGGTATCTTTAAGTAGTGGTTGTAATCCGTGCAGACGGGATATCACCAGACCGGTACCCTCCACATAGGACCTTAAGGTAAGACGATACTGGACATAGTGTAGACTGTATAACACATTTAATACGGGTAAAAACAAATCCAATCAACTCACATGATGTGTAAGGTAAAAAAGCATATAGATCACAACATGGATCTCTGCAAACTCTGCAACCGGATGGGTCTTCTCTCAAGTTTCCCTCTGTGCTGGCGTGCATGTCACAAATGCATATCACCGGCAGCCGGAAGTGACGACATCCGCATCCAGAGGTTCCGGTTGGGGCAAACAGCGTCACTCTACGCGTTTCACCTTCTCCTGAAGAACCCCTCTCTTCACTATTTAGATGCCGCCGGCGTGCGCACGTGCGCCTTAGTGCAGCGGTGATCGGGCGGCCAGAATATATATATATATATATATATATATATAGTCAGATAAGGCAGTTGGCATTCCAATAGGTGCTGGTAAGCCACAGGTGCACGTCCCATATAGAGAATGTAGTTATACGTTACCGTTCCAACATACGTACGTTATCTTCTGAGGAAGGTCCCATTCTGTAGGACCGAAACGTTGGGTTTCTGGATGTATTTTTGCTTTCACTAATACACTTTGATTTTCAACATTGAGTGCTGTCTCTTGTTTACCAATCCTTGGAACGGTAACGTATAACTATATATATATATATATATACATACAGTGGTTGACAAATCACCAAAAAATCTACTCGCCACACAAAAAAATCTACTCGCCACCTAGTACCAAACGTGTGCTGCTTGGGCCAATATTTACTCGCCCGGGGGTTAAATCCACTCGCCCGGGGCGAGCAAATGTATAGGTTTGTCGAACACTGTATATATATATATATATATATATCAAAAAATAAATAGATGATACCGTTCTGTGGCTAACAAAATGCTTTTATTTGTGCGAGCTTTCGAGATACACTGATCTCTTCTTCTGGTGATGTTACAATGAATGAAGCAAGCAAAGGGTATACAGCAGGGCCCCGCTTCTCGGTGCTTCACTTTTCGGCGACCCGCCGATACGGTGGCACAGAGAAGGGGGCCGCCATGTTGGATAATACGCCGCGCATGCGCAAAATGGGCGGGTGCGCCCGGTGCGCATTCGCAGACCGTAGTCTGCGCGTGCATACCGTAGCCTGCGTGCGCAGACCATAGGCCGCACATGCGCAGAACGGCGAAAACGCCGGTCTGCGCATGCACATAACATGAAAATCGCCGGATCCGCTTTCTGGCGATTTTCACTATATGGCGGGCCCCTGGAACAGAACCAACCATATACCCAGGGCCCTCCTGTACTTTAAAACAGTGTCTCTTGGAATGTTATCTGTGCTTGTTATATATATATATACACACACACATGATTAAGCAATATACAAAGAAATGTTTAAGCATTCAAAAAAGCATGCACAAATGAAAATAGCACATCTCCAAATCAATAAATCAAATTGCATTTCAAAATTTAAATATTAGATAGCCACATTAAAAAAAAATAACAATTCAAAATAAAATAATTCTCATCTACCAATCAATATCTAACAAATGGCAATCTCCCAATCGACAATCAAAACATTGAATTTTACAGTGAGACATGATGCATATGATCTGTGCATCACGTACACTATGCAAATCAATGTTAACAATAAAATATTTCAAACAAAATACAATTCAATCCAAACAAGTATACTATTTAAACCAAGCAAGTAAACAGAAATATATTACCATTAATTAATTAAATCCGAAATCAATTACAATCCTATCCAAATCAATTACACAATAACCTTTTTCAATCGTTAAACCAAACCATTCATAAAAAAAGTTACCATCAGTCAAAATATAACTACCAAAAATAATCCACTATTAAAAAGCAAACCACACCCTGAAATCAAGTACTGCAAAAAGCACCAAAAATGACATCTACACTACTGACACGATTTATTTGAGCAGGGCTAGTTCCGCAAGCCGGGGGATGCCCCGGCTTGCTAGCCCCACTCCCTCGGCGTGCCGCGCGTCACCGATGCACGGTCACGCGTCATCGGGTGCCAGCGCCCCCTGCACGCGTGTCCAGGGCTACCCGAGGGAGCCCTGGTGTCCCGCGATGTGGGGGACGGCGGCAGGGGGTTCCGGGGGACCCGGCGGACCCGGCAGCGGGAGGGAGAGCGCCCCGATCGGAGGGCGCTCTTCCGCTGCTTCGGCGCGCTCCCGGCACCCTCCGGCGCGCGCCAGGTTACTGCTGCGGCCGAGAACGGGCAAATGCTCGAATAAACTCGGCCGCAGCAGTATCTACATTAAAAATTACATATACTCATTTGTAAGCATTGCAGCAAAATACATTTTAAAAACAGCAAAACAAGCATTTCCAAAACAATCATTTCTTACCCTGTATGTATATATCGATCTAGACATACATACATACATACAGTGGCAAGAAATGATAATCAAAATAAAAAACTGTCACATTTTAAAAAAAAAAAACCTGTAAAAGTTAAAACAAAATACATTTCTTTTGTTTACTTACCATTACTTGACCCTCTCACCGACTCCCGTCGAACAGCTTACTCTCGAACCAATCCACGCACAGGAACCCATAAAATAAAAAACCATTACAATCCACGTGTGTGTCTTCTTTCTTCTATTTGTAATCCTTTCCGTCAGTCTTGGGGCTTCTTTTTTTATTTACCTTCTTCGGGGTCTTCTCCGTCTTCTTCTGTCTTCTTCCATCTTCTTACGCCACGTCTTTCTTCTCTTCTTACGAGGGGAGGTCTTCCCTCCTCGCCGTCTGGCTTAAAAATGAGACGACATAGGGTATGATGTAGTAAGCGGCGGAAAAATGCATTAGCCAGTTTAGCAATTAGCCATGTTTTTGGCGTGTTAAACTGACTGTATGCTGTAAGGGGCGAATCCCTGGGGAAAGAATGCGCCACCACCATTTGATGAAATGGCTAGTAATCGGTGGCGAGACAGCTGCCTGGCGAGAAACTGCTGAGAAGCCGTCCCCTGCCGAGTTGTGTTTGCAGCAGAGAGAGATCCGCTGCTCTCTCGGCGCAAACATCAGCACAATAAAAATTATTTTTAAAACAACTTTTATTCATAGTGTACATGTGCAGGGGGTCTCCGGAGCTGAACCGCATTGGTTTCAGGTCGGGGGACCCCCTGCTTCCCGAGATTCAGACCCCTTTATGAGGTGCCGGTATCCCTCTGCATTTAAAGGTCCCGATCACGTGACCGCGGAATGTAAACAAAGCAGAGGGATACCGGCACCCCATAAAGGGGTCTGTATCTCGGGAAGAAGGGGGTCCCCGGACCTAAAACAAAAGCGCTTCAGCTCCGGAGACCCTCTGCAAATCTACACTATGAGTAAAACACACATATCAATAAAGACTCGTTCCTTACCTTACAGGGTATCTGCTATGGTAGCGAAGCAGCATTAATATTTATTTAATAATACTGTACAGTGAGCAGGGGGTCCCCTGAGCTGAACCGCATCACTTTGTGGACCAGGGACCCCCTGCTTCCCGAGTTACAGGCTCCGGTATGTGTGATCGGATAGGCACTGTCGCCGCCATGTTTATAGCGTCCCATACGCTATGTGCCCACAACAAACATTGCGTCCACACTGTAACTGATGCCCCAAACCGGGGCCTGTAACTCGGGAAGCAGGGGGTCTCTGAGCCACAAATAAATGCGGTTCAGCTCAGGGGGCCCCCTGCTCCCGCACAATATTATTAAAATACATTAATGCTGCTTCATTACCATAGCGGATAGCCGCTAAGGCAATGAAGGGGTTAACGCATAATAGCATGTTTATTGGGGACAAATGCCCCCAATAAACATAGCAGCAATACACAACATACAATACAGTAATGGGCAACATTACTATTATCCACAAATGGATAATAGTGCAGTTGTCCATTTAAAATACATACAGAACAATAAAGACATTAAATACATATAGCACTCACCCATGTGCGGCTGCCACGATGAAGGCCATCCTCATCTTCATCCTGCCCATGCCCCATCCGCTTCTGCAAAACAGACACAAGAATTAAAACATCCAATGTAATGTCCCCTAACCCCTTAATCACCATAGCGGTTATTAACCGCTACAGTCATTAAGGGGTTAACCCACCATCACCCACATACCCTCCCCCACTAACCCCCCACACCCTGAGGCCTAACCACCCTCACCCACTACCCACAGGGGAGTCCTACCAAATACCCTTGGGGCCAATACCCCCTCCCCCAGCACATACAGTACAATAATGTGCCAAATAACTATTATCCACATAAGGATAATACATTATTTGGCCATTATGAAACACATTAAATACCGTAATAAAATAAAGAAAATTCTACTAACCTCATCAATAAGAAGGCTCCGTCGCCAGCATCATCCTTGGGGTCCGTTGCCAAAATAATAAATAGCCAATACATCTCAATGACATTAACATACCAATGAACCCCTTAATCACCTTATCGGGTACTAACCTCAAAGGTAATTAAAGGGTGAAGCCATCCTGCAATGGCTACACCACTTATGCATAACATCCTCAATGAATTAAAAAGCAATTTCCTACACAAATCTCTTGTAATCATTCAATCTGAAGCCTCAAATGCCACTTAAAACATTGCATTTACAGTGTATACATGTAGCATAACATGTAAACTACATGTACACGCTGCAAATCAATGTTAACAATACAATAATCCAACTAAAATAGCCTGACATCACAAGAAGTATATTATGTAAGCAAATAAAGTCACCATCAATGAATTAACACACATGAATTACATCCCTAAACAATTAAAATACTATCCATACCAATTACACAATTAACTATAGCTATCGTAACAGAGAACAAGTTCAAAACATACAAAAAAGGACACCAAATATTATAATATACTAAAGCAAGCCTCTCCATAACCTACAGTACAGCATAGAAGCCCAAAAATTACATCTCTCTAATAATAAAATACATTTAACACACATCTATGCATAGCAGCATAGCCACAATCATTTACAATACAGTAAATCAAGCTTTAACAACACTATCATTTCTTACCCTGTATGTATATCTCTCTCTAGACATACATACATACAGTGGCAAGAAATGATATGCATAAAAAAAATTAACACATGAAAAAGCAAAAAAAACCACAATTACATTAAATACATTTCTTTATTTAACTTACCATTACTTGCCCCCACCGACTCCCGTTGATCAGCTTACTCACGAACCAATCCACGAACAGGAACCCATAAAATAATAAACCAGAAAATAATAAACATTAAAATAATAAAACACGACAATCCAGGGGTCTTCTAGTTGTAATCCATCTTCATCTGTATTCTTCTACCTTCTTCCGGGGTCTTCTTGCCGTCTGGTGCCACGCCCTGGTCTTCTTTCTTCAGTAGGAGGTCCTTCCTCCTCGGCGTCTGGCTTCAAATTGAGACGACATAGGCTTTTAAAGGCCTATGACGTCACATTTTCGTCATATGGTTCCCACGGCCCTGATTGGGCCGTGAAAACCATGTGTTTTGGCCGATGTAAAAAAAAATGATGACGTCACTTAAAGGCAAAGAAAGCACAGCCAATCAGAATGGCTTTGCTTCAATTGCCTTTAAGATGACGTCTTGAAAAGACACATGGCCGGACTCATGGTACGGCAGCCAATCAGAGTGTGGGAAGTCTATCCCTAGTCTGATTGGCTCTAGTAGACCATGTGACAGAGGCTTGGGGAAGAACGGATATGACGACATTGAAAGCCTGTCACATGGTACTTGAACGGTGGTTGTTTAGGGCTTGCAGGTGGGTAGCTGGAGGCCTTAACCCCTTCATGACCGTAGCGGTATTAACCGCTACGGTCGTGAAGGGGTTAAGTGCACCCGCAACCCCCCCGCAAGCCCTAAACAAACAACAAGGGCCAAATACCCCCTTCACCCACCACCTCTACCCACAATAAACCTGGCACGGCTCTTTAACCCCTTCATTGCCTTAGCGGTTAACCGCTAAGGTAATGAAGTGGGCTTTAAATGCATTTTTCCTGCCTCGGATGCATGCCGGGGGGGCCCGGTGCTGATATTAATGGTATCAGCTCCGGAGACCCCCGGCATCAATACCAGCCAGGAAAAAAGACTGAATTTTTTCTAAGTGCCGATCCGCCACTCATCCGCTGCCTCTGAGCAGCAACTTGCCATCTTTTTCTTGCGTGGCTGATCCGCCAGCAAAACGGTATTCTAGAGAGGCGAATAGCTCCGCTTAGCTACTCACCTCTACTAGAATACAGCGTGGCGGAAAAATTTGGATTTTTAGGCGGAAAGTGCCTTCTCGCCCCGCCACAGGTGGAAAAAAAAAATGCCAGCCAAACTGGCGATTTTTTTTTAATTTCGCCACTTTCTCGCCCGTTACTGAATACGGATAGGCTTTTTAGGCGGGAAAGTGGCGAGAAGGGCCTTTCCGCCGCTTACTGCATGAACCCCATAGGCTTTTTTAGGCCTATGACATTACATTTTCGTCTTATGGTTCTTACGGCCCTGATTGGGCTGTGAAAACCATGTGATTTTGCCCCTCCCAAAATAATTGATGACTCTGATTGGCTGAAGCAAAGCCTCTGTCACATGGTCTACTAGAGCCAATCAGAGTTGGGATTTCGTTCCCACGCTCTGATTGGCTACCGTACCATGTGTCGCCGGCCATATTTGTTTTGATGACGTCATCTTAAAGGCAAATGAAGCTCAGCCATTCTGATTGGCTGGCGCCATTTCCTTTAAATGACATCATCAATTATTTTTTTTATAACCCCTTAATGACGATAGCGGTTAATGACCGCTAAGGTGATTAAGGGGTTAGGGGACATTAAATTGGCTATTTTGATTCTTTTGTATGTTTTGCAGCACCGGATGGGACATGGGCAGAATGAAGACGGCCTTCATCGTGGGTGCCTGGAAAAGGTAAGTGTAATATGTATTTACTGTATTTATTGTGATTAATGTATTTAAAATGGGCAAAAGCATTATTATCCATATGTGGATAATAGTAATTTTGCCCATTACTGTATTGTATGTGTTAGGGGGCAGGGGGAGGGGGTGTATTTAGTTAGAAATATTGTTTATTTTTTTGGAGGCACACCATTGGTACCGCAGGTCCAATTGATATATGTTTTGCACTTTTTAGTGATCATTTCTCTTCTTTTGCGCCCCCATTCTTTTGTTTATGTGTTTGTGAGTGTTCTCTAGCCCCGCTGATCACGGGAGATGGGAGCAGAACTGAAGAGAGATTGTCATAGGAGATCTGTGACGGCCAGCGCACACTTACCTTTCCACTTCCTGTAAAGTACCCCTAGTTTGGCATAGGTCTTGGTTGCCAGGGTATCAATGTGCATCCCGAATGTTAAGTGGGAGTCAAACATATGCCCAGGTATTTAAAACTAGTGACAGGGGTTAGAGTGGTGTTAGCGTTGGTTCTGATCTGGAGCTCAGTCGCTGGAAGCTTTAAAAATGTAGTCTTGGTCCCAAATACCAGTGTTACAGTCTTGTCAGTTTTTAAAAACAGTTTGTTTTGGGAAATCCAGTTTTCGAGTCTCAAAAAGTCAGACTGAAGTATGTGTTGAAGGTCAGAGAGGCTATGGCTGTGTGCATATAGGATTGTGTCATCTGCATACAGTACATGTGTATTGAGGCTTCCTTACAAGAAGTGGCAAGATCATTAATCAACACTGAGAAGAGTAGGGGCCCCAGAACAGAGCCTTGCGGGACACCACAGGTGATATCCAGGGGGTTGGAGTTAGAGACTGAGATGGACACATGTTGGGATCTACTTGATAGGTAGGACTGAAACCAGTTTAAAGCATGCTTCCCTATTCCAGAGCTTTAGAGTTTCTTAAGAAGGATAACACGATCAACTGTATCAAAAGCCTTTGCAAAATCTAGGAATACTGCACCAGTGAGTTGTCCCCGTTCCATTCCACACTGGATTTCATTGCAAACTTTTAGCAGGGTAGTTAAGGGGGAGTGTTTGGGGCGAAAGCCAGATTGGAATTGGCTAGGGAAATTTGTCTTGGTATAGTAATCGCTTAATTAGGAGTGGACATATTTTTCCATGACTTTGGATAGAATTGGGAGAAGTGAGATTGGCCTGTAGTTTGAGACAGTGTTCTTGTCCCCACTTTTGAAGATTGCGGCAACTCTGGCAGTTTTCCAGGTCTTAGGGATATGGCCTGCAGACAGGAAAGAGTTGACTATAGAAGCAATTGGTTTGGCAATGGCTGGGGCACCAAGTCGTAGGAACCTAGATTGTAGTAAGTCAGGTCCACACTGGCTGCTTAGTTTTAATTTGAGGAGCGCTTGTGTAATCTCCTCTTCAGATACTGGGCCAAATTGAAAATTGTGGGCAGTGTTGGGAGGGGGTGGGGCTATGTGAGTACTCCCAGGATGAGATTCAGGTTTGTGGTTTGGGCTGCGTATCGCTAATAAGTTAGTGGCACACCCCACAAAGTAATCATTGAATGCATTTGCAATGTCAGTGGGGTTTGTCAGAGTAATATCCCCCTTAGTGATATTACTTGGTTGTTGATGGTTAGAAGGCTGGAATACAGAATATTGTTGATAACCTTCCAGAAGTTAGCTGGGTTTCATGTATTCTGGTGGAATTGTCAGGGTGATATTGTGCTTTTGCGTGCCTTGTTTGCCTTGTGCACATGTTCCGCAGGCATCTGTAGTGATTGAGATCCTTGGTAGTGCCAGTTACTTTGGAGCTTTTCCACAAGGTATCCCTGAACTGGTAGAGTGCTATAAGGTCAGTTGTAACCCATGGAAGGTGGGCCCCCGTACCCTTATTTTACGTAGTGGAGCATGTGGAGCATGGGTATTGCAGAGTTTTAAGAACTCGCATTGGAAATAGTCGAGCGCAGAATTAGGGTCCGGAATTAAATTGATTCTGTGCCATGGGCAGTTGGTAAGGTCATCCAGAAACTGTTGTGGGTTAAAGTTTTTAAATGTTCTAGTGAGGAGAACTTTAGGGCTTGAATGGGACGGTTTAATTTTCCATACACAGTACACTATTGCATGGTCACTGAAAATATCAGGAAGGATGCCAGAGGATTGGATTCTGCTGGGGTTTGAGGAAAAAATCCAATCTAGAAAGGAATGGTTGTGCGATTTCAGGTTTGTCCGTGTGGGTTGGGAAATGAGTTGTGATAGGTTAAGTGACTTGAGTTGTATCTGGATTTTGTGGTTTTTAGGGTCAAGCTAATTGAAGTTGAAATCCCCAAGAACTAGCAGCTCACTCTTCTCATTCAGAGAGGAAATGGAGCCAAGAAACTGGGTGATATCAGTCAGGGATTGTAGAGGGGCTTTATGGGGGGGGGGCGGTAGATGCCAGCAAGCAAGAGGGGCTTAGAAAAGGGGAGGCAGATTTTGCCAACTAGAATTTCAAAAGAGGGTGGGCTTGGGGGGCAATTTAACAGTGTAAATTGTAAGGGGTCTGCAATATAAAATAACACCCCTCCTCCTCTCTTTGACCTATCTCTCCTAGAAATGGAGTATCCCTGAATGGCAATATTTGCATTAGGGGTTTTAGGGGTTAGCCATCTTTCTGTAAGAACGATGGCTTTGGGTTTATGGATAAGGCACCATGCACTTAGTTCGTCCAGTTTGGGCAGCAGGCTCCGGATATTTATATGGACGACATATCAATGACATTAACATACCAATGAACCCCTTAATCACCTTATCGGGTAATAACCTCAAAGGTAATTAAGGGGTGAAGCCACCCTGCAATGGCAACACCACTTATGCATAACATCCTCAATGAATTAAAAAGCAATTTCCTACACAAATCTCATGTAATCATTCAATCTGAAGCCTCAAATGCCACTTAAAACATTGCATTTACAGTGTATACATGTAGCATAACATGTAAACTACATGTACACGCTGCAAATCAATGTTAACAATACAATAATCCAACTAAAATAGCCCGACATCACAAGAAGTATATTATGTAAGCAAATAAAGTCACCATCAATGAATTAACACACATGAATTACATCCCTAAACAATTAAAATACTATCCATACCAATTACACAATTAACTATAGCTATCGTAACAGAGAACAAGTTCAAAACATACAAAAAAGGACACCAAATATTATAATATACTAAAGCAAGCCTCTCCATAACCTACAGTACAGCATAGAAGCCCAAAAATTACATCTCTCTAATAATAAAATACATTTAACACACATCTATGCATAGCAGCATAGCCACAATCATTTACAATACAGTAAATCAAACTTTAACAACACTATCATTTCTTACCCTGTATGTATATATCTCTCTAGACATACATACATACATACAGTGGCAAGAAATGATATGCATTAAAAAAAATTAACACATGAAAAAGCAAAAAAAACCACAATTACATTAAATACATTTCTTTATTTAACTTACCATTACTTGCCCCCACCGACTCCCATTGATCAGCTTACTCACGAACCAATCCACGAATAGGAACCCATAAAATAATAAACCAGAAAATAATAAACATTAAAATAATAAAACACGACAATCCAGGGGTCTTCTAGTTGTAATCCATCTTCATCTGTATTCTTCTACCTTCTTCCGGGGTCTTCTTGCCGTCTGGTGCCACGCCATGGTCTTCTTTCTTCAGTAGGAGGTCCTTCCTCCTCGGCGTCTGGCTTCAAATTGAGACGACATAGGCTTTTAAAGGCCTATGACGTCACATTTTCGTCATATGGTTCCCACGGCCCTGATTGGGCCGTGAAAACCATGTGTTTTGGCCGATGTAAAAAAAAATTATGACGTCACTTAAAGGCAAAGAAAGCACAGCCAATCAGAATGGCTTTGCTTCAATTGCCTTTAAGATGACGTCTTGAAAAGACACATGGCCGGACTCATGGTACGGCAGCCAATCAGAGTGTGGGAAGTCTATCCCTACTCTGATTGGCTCTAGTAGACCATGTGACAGAGGCTTGGGGAAGAACGGATATGACGACATTGAAAGCCTGTCACATGGTACTTGAACCAATCAGAGTAGGGATAGACTTCCCACGCTCTGATTGGCTGCCGTACCATGTGAGTCCGCCCATGTGTCTTTTCATGACGTCATCTTAAAGGCAATTGAAGCAAAGCCATTCTGATTGGCTGTGCTTTCTTTGCCTTTAAGTGACGTCATCATTTTTTTTTACATCGGCCAAAACACATGGTTTTCAGGGCCCAATCAGGGCCGTGGGAACCATATGACGAAAATGTGACGTCATAGGCCTTTAAAAGCCTATCTCGTCTCATTTTGAAGCCAGACGCCGAGGAGGAAGGACCTCCTACTGAAGAAAGAAGACCAGGGCGTGGCACCAGACGGCAAGAAGACCCCGGAAGAAGGTAGAAGAATACAGATGAAGATGGATTACAACTAGAAGACCCCTGGACTGTCGTGTTTTATTATTTTAATGTTTATTATTTTCTGGTTTATTATTTTATGGGTTCCTGTTCGTGGTTTGGTTCGTGAGTAAGCTGATCAACGGGAGTCGGTGGGGGCAAGTAATGGTAAGTTAAATAAAGAAATGTATTTAATGTAATTGTGTTTTTTTTTTGCTTTTTCATGTGTTAATTTTTTTTTTATGCATATCATTTCTTGGCACTATATGTATGTATGTATGTCTAGAGAGATATATACATACAGGGTAAGAAATGATAGTGTTGTTAAAGCTTGATTTACTGTATTGTAAATGATTGTGGCTATGCTGCTATGCATAGATGTGTGTTAAATGTATTTTATTATTAGAGAGATGTAATTTTTGGGCTTCTATGCTGTACTGTAGGTTATGGAGAGGCTTGCTTTAGTATATTGTAATATTTGGTGTCCTTTTTTGTATGTTTTGAACTTGTTCTCTGTTACGATAGCTATAGTTAATTGTGTAATTGGTATGGATAGTATTTTAATTGTTTAGGGATGTAATTCATGTGTGTTAATTCATTGATGGTGACTTTATTTGCTTACATAATATACTTCTTGTGATGTCAGGCTACACTGGTGACACACTTTATTGAAGTGTGGCCAGTTCCGCAAGCCGGGAGATTTCCCGGCTTGCAAGTGGCATCCCCTCGGCGTGCCGCGTGTCACCGATGCGCGGTCACGCGTCATCGGGTGCCTGCGCCCCCTGCACGTGCGTCCAGGGCTCCCCGAGGGAGCCCTGGTGTCCCGCGATGTGGGGGACGGCGGCAGGGGGTTCCGGGGGACCCGGCGGACCCGGAGAGGAGAGGGGGAAGCCGCGATCGGCGGGCCTCTCCTCCGCTGCTTCGGCGCGCGCCCGGCACCCTCCGGCGCGCGCCAGGTAACTGCTGCGGCCGAGAACGGGCAAATGCTCGAATAAACTTGGCCGCAGCAGTATTTTAGTTGGATTATTGTATTGTTAACATTGATTTGCAGCGTGTACATGTAGTTTACATGTTATGCTACATGTATACACTGTAAATGCAATGTTTTAAGTGGCATTTGAGGCTTCAGATTGAATGATTACAAGAGATTTGTGTAGGAAATTGCTTTTTAATTCATTGAGGATGTTATGCATAAGTGGTGTTGCCATTGCAGGATGGCTTCACCCTTTAATTACCTTTGAGGTTAGTACCCGATAAGGTGATTAAGGGGTTCATTGGTATGTTAATGTCATTGAGATGTATTGGCTATTTATTATTTTGGCAACGGACCCCAAGGATGATGCTGGCAACGGAGCCTTCTTATTGATGAGGTTAGTAGAATTTTCTTTATTTTACTACGGTATTTAATGTGTTTCATAATGGCCAAATAATGTATTATCCCTATGTGGATAATAGTTATTTGGCACATTATTGTACTGTATGTGTTGGGGGGAGGGGGTATTGGCCCCAAGGGTATGTGGTAGGACTCCCTTGTGGGTAGTTAGTGAGGGTGGTTAGGCCTCAGGGGTGGGGGGGTTAGTGGGGGAGGGTATGTGGGTGATGGTGGGTTAACCCCTTAATGACTGTAGCGGTTAATAACTGCTATGGTGATTAAGGGGTTAGGGGACATTTCATTGGATGTTTTAATTCTTGTGTCTGTTTTGCAGAAGCGGATGGGGCATGGGCAGGATGAAGATGAGGATGGCCTTCATCATGGCAGCCGCACATGGGTGAGTGCTATATGTATTTAATGTCTTTATTGTTCAGTAAGTATTTTAAATGGACAACTGCACTATTATCCATTTGTGGATAATAGTCATTGTGCCCATTACTGTTTTGTATGTTAGGGGGGTATAGGTGTTGTTGGGGTCATATATATATATTTATATATATATATATATATATATAGTGCAGAATAAATGAGTTCTTCAGGTGATACCTTTTTTATTGGACTAACAATTTATGTCATAGGACAAGCTTTCGAGAGTTCTCCTCTCTTCTTCAGGTCAGCAATACCTGAAGTATTCCTCAGTATTGCTGACCTGAAGAAGAGAGGAGAACTCTCGAAAGCTTGTCCTACATATGACATAAATTGTTAGTCCAATAAAAAAGGTATCACCTAATACTGAAGTACTCATTTATTCTGCACTATCGCAACTGGACTAACACGGCTACTTTCTGCTTTATATATATATATATATATATATATATATATATATATATATATATATATATATATATATATATATAATCAAAAAATAAATAGATGATACCGTTCTGTGGCTAACGAAATGCTTTTATTTGTGCGAGCTTTCGAGATACACTGATCTCATCTTCCGGCGATGTTACAATGAATGAAGCAAGGATAACTTAAAAACAGTGTCTCTTGGAATGTTATCTGTGCTTCTCCTTCCCCCGGTGTGGATGTGTTTTATGGCTAGAGGTGTCAAAGGGTAACTGAAAGCAAGTGAAGAAAGAGTGTGTATGTGTATCAGTGTGAATAAAAATGAATGGAGAGCCCACAGTATAAACAGTGCTCTACACAAGGTGTGTGTGGAGTGAGAGGGATATAAATGGTTTGGGTGGGTGTGGAAATGTGAGAGTTTTTAGCACAACTAAAAGTGTGTGTGGATACTATGTGGTCCCTATTGGTGTATATGGATGGAAAAATAAGGAGTATTAGTATGTGTGAGAGACAGCTGTGTGTGCATACATATAGCACAGTATGTACAGACATGGCCTTTAGCGCTCATGGGAAGAGAGTTCGCTAGTGTCAGTAATGACTCATAAAATTTCGATCTCTGTTTAGGCCACTGCTAAGTGTCCCGAACAGTTGCATAAATTTGTATTCATGCAACCGTCTCTCTTTCGGGGTTTTAAGATTACTTTTGAGTATGGCAACCCTCAGATCGTTCATCTTATGGCCAGAGTCAGAGAAATGTTCGCCAACAGGACTGTCTCTTGTTCCGCGTGTGATGCTGTGGCGATGCAGGTTCATTCTCTTGTTTAGCCCCTGTCCTGTCTCACCTATGTAGTAGCAGCCCCCTGGGCATTTCATGCACATGATGAGGTACACGACATTGCTGGAGGAACAGGTGAACCCTCCTCTGATTTTGTATTCCCGATTCTTGTGTGGTATTTGTATTGTGTCCGCTGTGTAGAGCATTGCGCAGGTTTTGCATCTTGGGTCCTGGCATGGTTTTGTCCCGCATTCAGTTGTACTGCTGAATACTTTACTCCTCACCATAATATTCTTGAGATTATGGGGTTGTCTGTATGATAATAAGGGTGCTTCAGGGAAGACCTGTTGCAGTCTTGTATCTTCCTGGAGGATGGGTTGTAGTTTCCTGGCGATCTTGCGTAGGTCTCCTAGGTGTGGGTTATATGTGACCACCAAAGGAACCCTGTCGCTTGTCTCCTTCTGTTTGTATTCAAGGAGATCACTTCTTGGTATTCTGGTGGCTTTGTGAATTTGCTGGTCTACAATTCTGTGGTTATATCCACGGTTTATAAAGTCTGATCTCAAGGCTTTAATCCGCTGGTCTCTGTCTGCTGTGTCGGAGCATATCCGGTTGTATCGTATGGCTTGACTGTAGATGGTTGCATGTTTGGTGTGTGTCGGGTGGAAGCTGTTGTCCCTCAAATAGCTGGCTCTGTCTGTAGGTTTGCGGTATACAGAAGTCTGTAGTTGGTTGTTCTTTATAGTAATGAAGGGCCAATGGCATTCAGTTTGCATTCTAAAACCACATGTCAGGAACACACCCAGCTATATCCAGGATACCACCGACCTGCTAAACAAACTGAATGCCATTGGCCCCCTCCCTACAGGAACACTACTAGCAACTATGGATGTAGAGTCACTTTATACAAACATCCCCCACGAGGATGGGATTTCAGCCTGCAGATACTTTCTGGGATCGCAGGAGCCACTCACAGAGACAGTGACTAAATGCATTGAATTTATTCTGACCCATAACTACTTCACATTTGGAAATGACACATACCTCCAGACAACCGGGACCGCTATGGGTACTCGGATGGCGCCACAGTATGCCAATCTGTTCTGCGCAAAACTGGAAAGTGACTTTCTGTCCACCTGTCACTTGAAACCCCTTACATACCTTCGCTACATCGATGACATCCTCCTGATTTGGACCTCTGGCGAACAGGACCTCCTACAGTTCTATGACAACTTCAATACTTTCCACCCGACCATCAACCTCAAACTCACCCATTCCCCAGATGAAGTACATTTTCTAGACACCACCATTACTATAAAGAACAACCAACTACAGACTTCTGTATACCGCAAACCTACAGACAGAGCCAGCTATTTGAGGGACAACAGCTTCCACCCGACACACACCAAACATGCAACTATCTACAGTCAAGCCATACGATACAACCGGATATGCTCCGACACAGCAGACAGAGACCAGCGGATTAAAGCCTTGAGATCAGACTTTATAAACCGTGGATATAACCACAGAATTGTAGACCAGCAAATTCACAAAGCCACCAGAATACCAAGAAGTGATCTCCTTGAATACAAACAGAAGGAGACAAGCGACAGGGTTCCTTTGGTGGTCACATATAACCCACACCTAGGAGACCTACGCAAGATCGCCAGGAAACTACAACCCATCCTCCAGGAAGATACAAGACTGCAACAGGTCTTCCCTGAAGCACCCTTATTATCATACAGACAACTCCATAATCTCAAGAATATTATGGTGAGGAGTAAAGTATTCAGCAGTACAACTGAATGCGGGACAAAACCATGCCAGGACCCAAGATGCAAAACCTGCGCAATGCTCTACACAGCGGACACAATACAAATACCACACAAGAATCGGGAATACAAAATCAGAGGAGGGTTCACCTGTTCCTCCAGCAATGTCGTGTACCTCATCATGTGCATGAAATGCCCAGGGGGCTGCTACTACATAGGTGAGACAGGACAGGGGCTAAACAAGAGAATGAACCTGCATCGCCACAGCATCACACGCGGAACAAGAGACAGTCCTGTTGGCGAACATTTCTCTGACTCTGGCCATAAGATGAACGATCTGAGGGTTGCCATACTCAAAGGTAATCTTAAAACCCCGAAAGAGAGACGGTTGCATGAATACAAATTTATGCAACTGTTCGGGACACTTAGCAGTGGCCTAAACAGAGATCGAAATTTTATGAGTCATTACTGACACTAGCGAACTCTCTTCCCATGAGCGCTAAAGGCCATGTCTGTACATACTGTGCTATATGTATGCACACACAGCTGTCTCTCACACATACTAATACTCCTTATTTTTCCATCCATATACACCAATAGGGACCACATAGTATCCACACACACTTTTAGTTGTGCTACAAACTCTCACATTTCCACACCCACCCACACCATTTATATCCCTCTCACTCCACACACACCTTGTGTAGAGCACTGTTTATACTGTGGGCTCTCCATTCATTTTTATTCACACTGATACACATACACACTCTTTCTTCACTTGCTTTCAGTTACCCTTTGACACCTCTAGCCATAAAACACATCCACACCGGGGGAAGGAGAAGCACAGATAACATTCCAAGAGACACTGTTTTTAAGTTATCCTTGCTTCATTCATTGTAACATCGCTGGAAGAAGAGATCAGTGTATCTCGAAAGCTCGCACAAATAAAAGCATTTCGTTAGCCACAGAACGGTATCATCTATTTATTTTTTGATTATTGAAGCTCTGCTAACACGGTACTGATACCTCTACATATATATATATATATATATATATTTATTTAGTTAGTGTGGGGCTGGTGTGTGTATTTTTTATTATTGTGGGTAGTGGGGGTAGGTGAAGGGGGTATTAGCCCCAACGGTGGTTGTTTAGGGCTTGCAGGTGGGTAGCGGGAGGCCTTAACCCCTTCATGACCGTAGCGGTATTAACCGCTACGGTCGTGAAGGGGTTAAGTGCACCCGCAACCCCCCCGCAAGCCCTAAACAAACAACAAGGGCCAAATACCCCCTTCACCCACCACCTCTACCCACAATAAACCTGGCACGGCTCTTTAACCCCTTCATTGCCTTAGCGGTTAACCGCTAAGGTAATGAAGTGGCTTTAAATGCATTTTTCCTGCCTCGGATGCATGCCGGGTGGGCCCGGTGCTGATATTAACGGTATCAGCTCCGGAGACCCCCGGCATCAATCCCAGCCAGGAAAAAAGACTGAATTTTTTCTAAGTGCCGATCCGCCACTCATCCGCTGCCTCTGAGCAGCAACTTGCCATCTTTTTCTTGCGTGGCTGATCCGCCAGCAAAACGGTATTCTAGACAGGCGAATAGCTCCGCTTAGCTACTCACCTCTACTAGAATACAACGTGGCGGAAAAATTTGGATTTTTAGGCGGAAAGTGCCTTCTCGCCCCGCCACCGCCGGAAAAAAAAAACCGCCAGCCAAACTGGCGATTTTTTTTGAATTTCGCCACTTTCTCGCCCGTTACTGAATACGGATAGGCTTTTTAGGCGGGAAAGTGGCGAGAAGTGCCTTTCCGCCGCTTACTGCATGAACCCCATAGGCTTTTTTAGGCCTATGACATTACATTTTCGTCATATGGTTCCCACGGCCCTGATTGGGCTGTGAAAACCATGTGATTTTGCCCCTCCCAAAATAATTGATGACTCTGATTGGCTGAAGCAAAGCCTCTGTCACATGGTCTACTAGAGCCAATCAGAGTTGGGATTTCGTTCCTACGCTCTGATTGGCTACCGTACCATGTGTCGCCGGCCATCTTTGTTTTGATGACGTCATCTTAAAGGCAAATGAAGCTCAGCCATTCTGATTGGCTGGCGTCATTTCCTTTAAATGACATCATCAATTATTTTTTTTATAACCCCTTAATGACGATAGCGGTTAATGACCGCTAAGGTGATTAAGGGGTTAGGGGACATTAAATTGGCTATTTTGATTCTTTTGTATGTTTTGCAGCACCGGATGGGACATGGGCAGGATGAAGACGGCCTTCATCGTGGGTGCCTGGAAAAGGTAAGTGTAATATGTATTTACTGTATTTATTGTGATTAATGTATTTAAAATGGGCAAAAGCATTATTATCCATATGTGGATAATAGTAATTTTGCCCATTACTGTATTGTATGTGTTAGGGGGCAGGGAGAGGGGGTGTATTTAGTTAGAAATATTGTTTATTTTTTTGGAGGCACACCATTGGTACCGCAGGTCCAATTGATATATGTTTTGCACTTTTTAGTGATCATTTCTCTTCTTTTGCGCCCCCATTCTTTTGTTTATGTGTTTGTGAGTGTTCTCTAGCCCCGCTGATCATGGGAGATGGGAGCAGAACTGAAGAGAGATTGTCATAGGAGATCTGTGACGGCCAGCGCACACTTACCTTTCCACTTCCTGTAAAGTACCCCTAGTTTGGCATAGGTCTTGGTTGCCAGGGTATCAATGTGCATCCCGAATGTTAAGTGGGAGTCAAACATATGCCCAGGTATTTAAAACTAGTGACAGGGGTTAGAGTGGTGTTAGCGTTGGTTCTGATCTGGAGCTCAGTCGCTGGAAGCTTTAAAAATGTAGTCTTGGTCCCAAATACCAGTGTTACAGTCTTGTCAGTTTTTAAAAACAGTTTGTTTTGGGAAATCCAGTTTTCGAGTCTCAAAAAGTCAGACTGAAGTATGTGTTGAAGGTCAGAGAGGCTATGGCTGTGTGCATATAGGATTGTGTCATCTGCATACAGTACATGTGTATTGAGGCTTCCTTACAAGAAGTGGCAAGATCATTAATCAACACTGAGAAGAGTAGGGGCCCCAGAACAGAGCCTTGCGGGACACCACAGGTGATATCCAGGGGGTTGGAGTTAGAGACTGAGATGGACACATGTTGGGATCTACTTGATAGGTAGGACTGAAACCAGTTTAAAGCATGCTTCCCTATTCCAGAGCTTTAGAGTTTCTTAAGAAGGATAACACGATCAACTGTATCAAAAGCCTTTGCAAAATCTAGGAATACTGCACCAGTGAGTTGTCCCCGTTCCATTCCACACTGGATTTCATTGCAAACTTTTAGCAGGGTAGTTACGGTGGAGTGTTTGGGGCGAAAGCCAGATTGGAATTGGCTAGGGAAATTTGTCTTGGTATAGTAATCGCTTAATTAGGAGTGGACATATTTTTCCATGACTTTGGATAGAATTGGGAGAAGTGAGATTGGCCTGTAGTTTGAGACAGTATTCTTGTCCCCACTTTTGAAGATTGCGGCAACTCTGGCAGTTTTCCAGGTCTTAGGGATATGGCCTGCAGACAGGAAAGAGTTGACTATGGAAGCAATTGGTTTGGCAATGGCTGGGGCACCAAGTCGTAGGAACCTAGATTGTAGTAAGTCAGGTCCACACTGGCTGCTTAGTTTTAATTTGAGGAGCGCTTGTGTAATCTCCTCTTCAGATACTGGGCCAAATTGAAAATTGTGGGCAGTGTTGGGAGGGGGTGGGGCTATGTGAGTACTCCCAGGATGAGATTCAGGTTTGTGGTTTGGGCTGCGTATCGCTAATAAGTTAGTGGCACACCCCACAAAGTAATCATTGAATGCATTTGCAATGTCAGTGGGGTTTGTCAGAGTAATATCCCCCTTAGTGATATTACTTGGTTGTTGATGGTTAGAAGGCTGGAATACAGTATATTGTTGATAACCTTCCAGAAGTTAGCTGGGTTTCATGTATTCTGGTGGAATTGTCAGAGTGATATTGTGCTTTTGCGTGCCTTGTTTGCCTTGTGCACATGTTCCGCAGGCATCTGTAGTGATTGAGATCCTTGGTAGTGCCAGTTACTTTGGAGCTTTTCCCCAAGGTATCCCTGAACTGGTAGAGTGCTATAAGGTCAGTTGTAACCCATGGAAGGTGGGCCCCCGTACCCTTATTTTACGTAGTGGAGCATGTGGAGCATGGGTATTGCAGAGTTTTAAGAACTCGCATTGGAAATAGTCGAGCGCAGAATTAGGGTCCGGAATTAAATTGATTCTGTGCCATGGGCAGTTGGTAAGGTCATCCAGAAACTGTTGTGGGTTAAAGTTTTTAAATGTTCTAGTGAGGAGAACTTTAGGGCTTGAATGGGACGGTTTAATTTTCCATACACAGTACACTATTGCATGGTCACTGAAAATATCAGGAAGGATGCCAGAGGATTGGATTCTGCTGGGGTTTGAGGAAAAAATCCAGTCTAGCAAGGAATGGTTGTGCGATTTCAGGTTTGTCCGTGTGGGTTGGGAAATTAGTTGTGATAGGTTAAGTGACTTGAGTTGTATCTGGATTTTGTGGTTTTTAGGGTCAAGCTAATTGAAGTTGAAATCCCCAAGAACTAGCAGCTCACTCTTCTCATTCAGAGAGGAAATGGAGCCAAGAAACTGGGTGATATCAGTCAGGGATTGTAGAGGGGCTTTAGGGGGGGGGGGGGGGCGGTAGATGCCAGCAAGCAAGATGGGCTTAGAAAAGGGGAGGCAGATTTTGCCAACTAGAATTTCAAAAGAGGGTGGGCTTGGGGGGCAATTTAACAGTGTAAATTGTAAGGGGTCTGCAATATAAAATAACACCCCTCCTCCTCTCTTTGACCTATCTCTCCTGGAAATGGAGTATCCCTGAATGGCAATATTTGCATTAGGGGTTTTAGGGGTTAGCCATCTTTCTGTAAGAACGATGGCTTTGGGTTTATGGATAAGGCACCATGCACTTAGTTCGTCCGCGAAGCGGCAAGGACAATGAACGATCCCAGTTTCATCTTAGGTGCGCAAACCACATACAGTGCGAGCAGCCTGAAGAACGAGAGACCAGCGACGAGATATGGTAACCCCCAAACACCCGTCTCGGCCCGCAGGACGGACGTGCCTCCCACGACCCAAACTACTCCCGATCAGTCGGTCGCCGGAGACAAGGAACCAAGGGACCCAAACAGGGAATGTCCCATACACAAGAAGCCACACCCACTCAACAAGTGCTTTGGGTTCAGGATGAAGTCCCTAGAGGAATGCAAGAGGTTACTTGGAGAATTCGGAGTTTGCTTCAGGTGCTGCGGTTCCACGTCTCACCTAGCCAGGGACTGTAAGGAAGAGATCAAATGCACAGTGTGCGAGAGTGACAAGCACGTGACAGCATTACACCCAGAGGCGATGACACTCCACCAACTCAAGAACCCATGCTCCGTAGCGGAGCATGGCGGGTAGAAAGAAGAAGGAGAGTCAACATCCGTCACATCTCAGCGCACTGAGGTATGCGGAAAAGAAGGTGGCAAAATGTCCTGCTCCAAAATATGCCTTGTCGCAGTGCACCCCCAGGGACAACCTGAGAAGGCTATTCGGATGTACGCAATCCTCGACGACCAGAGCAACCGATCACGGGTCAGGTCAGAGTTCTTCGACATGTCTTACATACAAGATGGTGCTTCTCCTTATACTCTCAGAACGTGCGCAGGGCAAATGGAGACCACAGGGAGAAGAGTGAATGGCTACACCATATGTTCAATAGACGGCCAAGTGAACATGCCCCTTCCCACACTCATCGAGTGCAACCACATGGCCACAAACAGGGACGAGATACCCACACCAGACGTGGCACTCCATTACCCCCACCTCAAAGGAATAGCCAACCACATCCGGCCGGTGGAACAAGACGCCAAGATCCTGCTGCTGCTCGGTAGGGACATCATGAGGGTACATAAAGTCCGTAAACAGCATAACGGACCCCACAACGCGCCATACGCCCAAAGACTCGACCTAGGATGGGTGATAGTGGGCAACTCGTGCACTAACAAAGAGCACGAGCAAGACTACGTTGATGCCCGCAGAACGGAGGTGACAGAATGTGGACACACATCTCTCCCTGAACCATGTCTTGGCCATCTCCAAGTGACCGAAGGGCCAAGTGAAGAGAAAAGACAAGGTCATACCCCTGAGACCAACAAAGACATCCTCACGCCGATGGGATGCGACAATGGCTTAGGATGCTCAGCAGTCCAGACAGCCAAGGATGATGAGTCGATTCCACCGAAGGAAGAGAGTAACCTCCCAAAGGTGACCGACAAAGGGATCGTCCTAAAAACAACAAACAATCAGACAATACTCCCGCGAGCAAGGGCAAAATTAAGACGTACAGTTGTTCCTCCCCACAGAGTATCAAGCAACAGAGCAACCAATTGCCACGGCTGGCATAGCCGCAAAAGATTGCGCCCCACAGGCGAAGCCACAGTGTCAAAAGGACTGTTCGTTCAAACACGTAAGAGGGGACAGTTGCAGAGACATTTCCCAAAAGGATTTACAAGGACAAAAGAGACTGTTCTTCGTCATATCCGGGGAGAAAACAACCTCCCGATGGCAGTCAGCAAAGAAACACAAAAGCGTTTCACCAAACTACGCGGAGATGTTCTCGTGCAAGAGAAATGTACCGATGAACTACGGTGCACAGCGTTCCAGACAACAAGGAACGATGACAAGCAAACACCATCAAGGGAAGATAGAGGATTCCCGAAGTTAACAGTCAAGGAGCTCTCTAAAGACGGACTGAGCAGTCGGGTGACTCCGCTACCATTCCGTTCACCAAGGAGGCGCTTCCCAAACAATGGAGAACATGCCATCTCTAGGTTCACCTCACACCTCTGCGGCCTACAAAGGGAACCAGAGACCAAAAACAACTTTGTGGTCTTCATCCAGAAGATATTCTTTACCGGCCACGCAAAGTCAGCACCTCTAATGGAGGAAGGCGAAGAATGGCGGTACCTCCAATCACCTGGGGCCTACCACCCTCAGGAACCCGATCAAATCTGGGTAATGTTCAACCCCAGCGCTCAGCTTCAGGGAGTCTCCCTGAACGACACCCCCTTCATTGGATTACATTCGACAACCAGTTTTCCAGGGACAGTAATCCGCTCCCATAAGGAGCTAAAAGCCCTCTCCTTCTGCCAAACGCCAGGTGATAGAGCAACAGGCTGCCACGGCTGGTATACCTACAAGGGGATACACTCTGTGGGTGAAACTACAGAGACAAAAGGACTGTTCTCTTACAAGACTAAAAGGAAACAGTGCCAGAGACTTTTATACAAAGACATTGTGGTGCAACCAGCAAACCTGGAGCTGTGCATCCACCCTGCATCCTTTGCCAAAGAACCTTGGCCAAGGGACCTTGATACCAGTGATACCGGACCGGTGTCACATCGCTATGTGGACATGGACTCTTGCATTGTTTGAGAATGTGATGTTGTCTTTGTTATGCATTGCACACATGTTCCACGTAGTCTGTTATATAGTGGTATCTACAGATACCAGACGGGGAGTGTCATGGAACACGAACTACATTTCTGACTCACCCCCCTCTCTCCTTTGCAGCTTCTGCCTGTCAGATTTTATTCCCAGCTGCATGGAGTCTGCAGACACATTCTGCGCCTGTGTGGCTTGCAACAATGTTGCATTCCTTGCCTGCGAGCATGGAATCAGTGAGCTGCTACAGCAGTTTCAGAGATCCTTACCAGAATCGGCTAGTCTGCCCCCCCTCCTGTTTGTTCAGACATGGTCTGCCCCTAGACTATTCCTTTACCCACACTGCACTTCACTTCCTTTTCCACCCTGGAGACAGTGAGTAAAAGAACCCCTTCTCTGTTTATCCCCCTTGGTGAGGCCATCTCTTTTTACCGGTTCCTAACTAATAATCACCACTACACACCATCCACAAGTATCTGTATCCTGCTGCCTTTTCCCAATAAAGTGGAGGAAATATTACAGGACTTATTTATTTATTTATAAAATATTTTACCAGGAAGTAATACATTGAGAGTTACCTCTCGTTTTCAAGTATGTCCTGGGCACAGAGTAAAACAAAATAATACATGGTTACAAATACAGTTACATAAATGAACAAGGTATACATTATATACAAGACATTGCATGCACAGTTAAAGAAAATATATATTATGAGCGTATGAAACAGTTACAGACCAGATTAAAGTGTGAGACAGCCTTAGATTTGAAAGAACGTAAGCTGGTGGTGGATATGAGAGTCTCTGGTAGGTTGTTCCAGTTTTGGGGTGCACGGAAGGAGAAGGAGGAACGTCCGGATACTTTGTTGAGTCTTGGGACCATGAATAGTCTTTTGGAGTCTGATCTCAGGTGATAGGTACTGCATGTGGTAGGGGTGAGGAGCTTGTTCAGGTAGCTGGGTAGCTTGCCCAGAAAGTATTTGAGGGTGAGACAGGAAAGGTGAACTTTGCGCCTAGACTCTAGTGATGACCAATCTAGTTCTTTGAGCATTTTGCAGTGATGTGTGTTGTAGTTGCATTGGAGAACAAAATGACAAATTGAATTGTAGAGGGTGTCAAGTTTGCTAAGGTGGGTTTGAGGAGCCGAGCCATATACTATGTCTCCATAGTCAATAATTGGCATTAGCATCTGCTGTGCAATACGCTTTCTGACCAGGAGACTTAGGGAGGATTTGTTCCTGTAAAGTACCCCTAGTTTGGCATAGGTCTTGGTTGTCAGGGTATCAATGTGCATCCCGAATGTTGGAGTGATTTAAAAGGGAACTGTGTTAATGCTATCGGGAGCCATTCATACCAAACGTGACCCTGGCTTCAGAATAGTCAGCATGGATTTATGAAGGATAGATCATGCCAAACTAACCTTATTTGTTTCTTTGAGGAGGGAAGTAGGAATTTAGACCAAGGAAATGCAGTTGATGTGGTCTACTTAGATTTTGCAAAGGCTTTTGATACGGTTTCACACAAGAGATTGGTGTACAAAGTAACACAAATTGGACTCAGTAATAATATATGCACCTGGATTGAAAACTGGTTGAAGGATAGACAACAGAGGGGTGTCATAAATGGAACTTTTTCAGGGTGGGCTAAAGTCGAGAGTGGAGTACTTCAGGGATCGGTACTGGGACCCTGCTTTTTAACTTGCTTATTAATGACCTTGAGGTGTAAGGAATCGGGGAACACATCCTTTGCGACGTGTTCCCTCCTTACCTGTTACAACACAGTTATTCACTCTGGCACCAGCGCGTGCACGCATCCCCGCTCGGCTTACAGAGCGCACGTGCAGCTCTTCTGGTGTGCCACGGAGCTTAGCTTCTCTCCCTCAGACTTGTCGCGCTTCTCTCGTTTGCGGCGCGCGCACGTGACAATGTGCAATGCTCACCAGCTACTTGGCAAGTCTCATCAAGCCCACTTGTCTCCTGCAAGCTATCCTGGCCAAAGCAGAGGCCGCGCCTCCGCTCCACCCCCTGTCTCATTGGTTTCTGTTTCCCATATGTACCCTGCTCTCACTCCCAGTCATTGCTGGGCATAAATTGTTGTAGCCTTGAGCTGCTGCAGCTGTTGTGCCTTGCTCCTTATCCCTGTGTTCTCTTGTAGTTTGACTCTTCGTGTACCAACCCGGCTTGACCTTGGAACCCCTCTGGATATTGACCCCAGCTTACCCTCAACTCTGCAGACCTTTCCAACTCCAGACCATGGCTATACGGACTTCCACTATTCTGATCTCTCCAACCCCAGACCACGGCAAACGGACATGACTATTCTGACCTCTCCATTCCAAGACCCCGGCAAGTATCAATTAACCCACTCTCTCCAACCCAGACCTGGCTACGTTTGACAATCCGCCTGCCAGTCTGTCTTCTTCTACTTTCCCAGCTCTTGCGGCTCCACAACCAATGCAGTTAGGAAGTCACCAGCTCTCCCCTTCAGAGAAAGCACGTCAGAGGACTGGAGGATTATGCCTTTACTGCGGACTGCTACAAAGCCGGGAATCGCCAACACCCAATGAGGTATAAGGGGGTCTCATTGGGTACTATTTCTTCTACCCCTTCTAGTAAGAGAAATCTACCTATCAGGATCTTGCTGCCAATTTTCCTTGAGGGTCCTTGCTTCCTATTTGCTGCCTCTGCCTTCATTGACTCCGGGTCTGGGGGAAATTTTGTGGATCAAGATTCCGCTACCAAACATAAGATTCCTCTGATCAAGAAATCAATACCGGTGGGTCTAGTGGCCATCGACGGACATCCTCTCCAGCCAGCCTTCATCTCATTAGAGACTCTTACTCTCTCCACTAGTGACGGTATCATGGAAAAGATCTCACTGGATGTTATTCATTCACCCTCTGTATAGGTTATTCTAGGCCTTCCTTGGCAACAACAACACAATCCGCTTATAGACTGGACATACAAGAGACTTTTACAATGGGGTATTGCCTCTGAAGTTGCTCCTGTATCCTCGGTACAACTCATCAACTGGCGTAGAGACCAGTACTCTGCCAAACCTATGCTTCCTGAAGTATATGCAGATTTCATTGACATTTTGATAAGGTTCGTTCTGAAGTTCAACCTCCTCACCGTCCCCATAGAGCTGCTGCCCGGTGCCATCCTTCCTAAAGGTAGATCTTATCCTTTGTCCCTTCTTGAGACTAAGGCTATGTCTGAGTGTATTCAGGAGAACTTAAAGAGAGTGTTCATTAGAGCTTCTTCCTCCCCAGCCGGGGCTGGGTTCTTTTTTGTTAAGAAGAAAGATGGTTCACTCTGTCCTTGCATAGACTATAGGGGCCATAACAAAATAACCTTGAAGAATCGTTATCCATTGCCGCTCTTTTCAGAATTGTTTCATGGTCTACAAGGTTCTTCCATTTTTTCAAAACTCGATCTTCGTGGGGCATACAACCTCATACGCATACGACAAGGGATGAATGGAAGATGGCCTTCAATACGAGAGATGGCCATTACGAATATTTGGTCATGCCTTTCGAGCTCTGTAATGCCCCAGCTGTCTTTCAAGAATTCGTGAATGATATTTTTCAGGATGTTCTCAACAATTTTGTATTTGTCTACCTCGATGATATTCTTATTTTTTCTAAATCTTTATCTGAACATATCCAGCACACCAAGCTTGTTCTCTCTCATCTACACGATAATGCTCTCTATGCCAAGATGGAGAAATGTATTTTTCATCAAACATCTACTTCCTTCTTGGGCTATATTATTTCTGACAAAGGCTTCCCCATGGATCCTGATAAACTCAATGCAGTTGTAGATTGGCTCCAACCCACTTCTCTCAAGGCAATTCAGCGCTTCTTTGGCTTCGCCAATTATTATCGTAAATGTATCCGTAATTTTTCCGCCACAGTGGCTCCCATCACCGCCCTGATGAAGAAAGATGTGAACACTTCTTCCTGGTCTCCTGAAGCATGCCAGGCCTTTGAGACCATTAAAAAACCGTTCGTCTCCGCTCCTATCTTACGCCATCAGGATCCTAATCTTCCTTTCACTTTGGAAGTAGACGCCTCGGATATTGGAGCAGGAGCCATACTCTCACAAAGACAGTCTCCCCAGGATAAATGACACCCCTGTGGGATTTTCTCAAAAAAATTATCTCCCGCGTAGCAAAACTACGATGTTTGTAACAGAGAACTATTAGCCATCAAGCTTGCTCTGCAAGAGCGGAGACACCTCCTGGAGGGACCTCACGGACCATAAATATCTATTATACATCGAGGGTGCCCGTCGCCACGGTTCCCGTCAGACTCGCTGGGCATTGTTCATTTCCAGATTCAACTATATAATTTCTTACATTCCTGGTACCAAGAATCTAAAGGCTGACGCCTTATCCCATCAATTCGTCAGTGAAGACAAATCCGAAGACATTCCTGAGACCATCTTACCCACCAAATATGTCATCTCGGCTAATTCGTTCGATGTATTGGACAAGATCCTGGAGACTCAGACACTCATTCCCGAGGGTATGGAGGTGCCGGAGGGCTGTTTGTATGCTGCACCTCAATTTCAGCAGAAAATCCTTGAGTGTCTCCTCTAAGTCTGCCAGTCATCCTGGTACAAAAAGAACTTCCGACCTGATCCGACGCACATTTTGGTGGCCCAATATGTTGAAGGATGTCAAGGAATTCATCAACTCATGTTCCATTTGTGCTCGAAATAAGTCTGTCCGCAACAAGCCGTCTGGTCTGCTTCGCCCATTACCCATACCGGATCGACCGTGGACCCATCTCTCAATGGACTTTATTGTTGAGCTTCCTGTCTCTAGTAGATGAATACTATTCTCGTTATTGTTGATAGGTTTTCCAAACAGGCGTATTTCATTCCCCTCAAGGGTCTTCCTAATTCTGCAACTTTAGCAGATATTTATACAGTATCAAGGAAATATTTCATTTTCACAGAGTTCCACTCTCTATAGTGTCCGATCGGGGGTCACAGTGTGTCTCAAAATTTTGGTGTGCCTTTGCTCAAAGGTTGGATATCACTCTTCTTTTTTCTTCTGGGTACCATCCCCAAACCAACGGACAAACCGAGAGAAGAAATCAGTCATTAGAGCAATATCTGTGATGCTTTATTTCTGATGCACAAGATAACTGGGTGGATTTACTCCCATGGGCAGAATTCGCCCATAACACTCAGAAATGTGTCTACTCAAGAATCACCATTTTTTAAAATAAATTACGGGTTCCATCCAGCTCGTCTTCCTATTTCCTCCAATCCTTCCGGAGTCTCAGCAGCAGATTCCAGAGTAAATTCGCTCCAAAATTCTGGGAGGAAAATTCAAAAGACTCTACAGGAAGCAGTACTCAGACAAAAGACACAGGCGGGTCGCCATTGCCATAAGACACCCATGTTTAGGCCAGGAGACAAAGTGTGGCTTTTATCCAAGAACATAAGATTGAAGACACCTACACTGAAACTGGCTCCAAGATTCCTAGGTCCGTTTACCAACCTTCCAAAGAAGGGAATAACCCTCTAAATGAATCACACCCACTCTGCCTCAGGCAGAAGAATGGGGGAAAAAGTTACAGGCTTCAATTACCACACACTTTAAAAATAAATCAACCCACTACACACTCCCCAAATTTAGCCACCCCTGCTAGTATACACTAGTATACACAGCACTTCCCTTTCCTTCTGGATCTAACTGCATTCTTCACTTGTCACAAACTGTTTACATAACATTCCTGTAACAATGTGCAATAAAAGTGTAATGTATATGGCACACAAGAAAACATTGACAGGCAGGTGACATGATAATGTGGAATATGTTGGCAAACTATTTTGGCTACAACAATTTTGATTTATAAAATATTTAACCATTTGAAAAGAATGCACTGAGAATTGCCTCTAGTTTTCAAGTATGTCCTTACATACTTGAAAACTGCCTAATAAAGTGCATGCCATAAGAACTTTCAAAAACTTGACTACAACTTTTACGGAGGGTGGGTTGTGGTAGAGGTTCATCCCTTGGTTACATTAGCGATTAATAAGCATTGCATGGCAATGCTTTACTAGCCACTAAGGTGGCAATGTGGGGTGGGTAATGTAGCTGTAAATTGATATTAAGCCTTTTGTAGCACTTTGTGGTCAGCTAGACACGGAAACCCCTAACTACTTGGGTTAATATTTCTTTTAATGTATTACAATTATAATTTAATCACATATTCTATGATGGTTTAGCTTATAATGCCGATGTATATAATTTCCCATTTATTGGCCATAATATACATATGAAAGATAGGGCTAATACCAACCTGATGTTGGTAATAAAAAACTTGTGTTATTGATGTATTCCCGTTAATATATAAAAAATGCGCTATTATGGCTTTTTTTAAGGATCAAATATTTTTCATGCGACAGAAAAAATGTGTGGGGCAACGTTGATATATTAAATGATCAAAATAACTTTTTTGACGATAATACTGCATTTTTAGGTTACTGTCATTTGAATTTTTCGGGTCTATGGAGTCTATTCAGGTAGCTTTGATGTTATCACTGCAACATCGAACGTGTTTGCAAGTTCCTACTGAACGGTATGAAATTTTTCAAAAAATGGTATTCAGTAAGAGATATCGCTAAATATCAATAAATACCATTTGGTACAAAACTGACATACCACACGAGTCTGAATTTGCTTCTGAAGTGATATGCCCGTGCGATTTCCCTCCATCAGAGAGAAACTGCTTCCCCCTGCACAGCTCTTACAGGCGATCATGCTGTTTTCTTTTCATTTTAATAACATAGTATTGAAGCAGTGGATCTTAGGAGCTGACGCATATTAATTTCAGGTCTGGGGACCCCCTCCTTCTCGAGATAGAGGCCTCTGTATGGGATGCCAGTATCGCCTGCACATTTAAATGTCAATCGTCACGGTCCACGCGACCGAAACATTTAAACCTGCAGGAGATACAGGCACCCCATACAAGAGCCTGTACCTTGGCAAGCAAGGGGTTGCTGTATCTGAAATGAATGCGGTCCAGCTCTTGAGACCCCCTGCTTCAATACTACGGCATTAAAATTTAAATTGGCAAAAGATCTAATTGCCATATTTGACTACTAGGGCTTTTGCCCATTTGTGTGTGTGGAGGTGGGGGTAGAGTGGGTGAAGGTAATTGGCCTTGGGAGGGTCGTGGCCTCCCATGTAGGTAGGGGGGTTAACCCTTAATGACCATAGCAGTTATTTCCCCCTAAGATAATTAAGGGGTTACTGGCCACTAGCTAGTGTTTTTATGCAAATGTTGAAGGAATGGAAGAGGCATATGAGGACGGCCTTCATTTTGGCAGGGGTAAGTACAACCTTTATTTACTATAGGGTGGATGGCTGGCTATTGGTTTATTTTGAATGGGCAAAAGCGCTATTGGCCATATACGTCTATTAAGGTTTGTGGCCTAACCACCCACCCTGGGGAAACTACAAGCTTCATCCACCCCCTCTTCCACCAACAAACTGGCTACTGCTATTTAACCCCTTCATAATTTAGTGGTTAGCCACTAAGGTTATGAAGCTGGGCTGCAATTTTATTTTGATTACATACGATTGAAGCAGGGGTTTCCTGAGCGGAAATGAATGTGGGTCAGAACCAGAGACTCCCGGCTTCAATGTGCGTATTGAAGCTACCTGAATAGCAGTTGCTGTCAAAAAATGCGAGTTTGGGCATTTTTTGAGCATGGATTGTCAGAGCCAGAGTGCTAACGCTCGTTAAAAATCCATTTCCAAGCAATTTATACGTCATAGAAGCTTTGTGAGAATCTACAGATGCAAAATCGCTTGTAAAGTGCTCTTAACAAGCATTAAGCTACAGTACTTATCGAAGCTACCTCAATAGGCCCCTATGTATCATATGCTTTCATCGTCAGAGCAACTCCCTCCTAATGCAAACCATGTCAAATGCTTAATTTATACGTACAATGTACTGCAAGGGAAGCTGTATTGCCAATTCCTTCTCTACCCCCCTTCCATAAACACATTACCCTGCCAAACCCACTAATTGTAACTGTTGCCAATAACTTTCCCTAAGTGAGAGCATTTCTTTACTCTGACCAGGTCACCCCTCTTTACCCTGTGCCCACTACAAGCAACACAAATATTTATGCTGTTCTTAAACTTCAGAGCCTCTGCCTGTTTAGTTCTTTTTCTGATGGGAAAATGCTGACAAAGTTTCCCTAGGAAAAAAAACCTACTTTAGCCAACTCTGAAGCCTGGGGGGTCCTACGCTGCCAGAGGACTCTGAAACAGCCAAAAGAAAGCTGCCTTCGATGGAAGAAAGCAAATTGACATTGAGCCAGTTCCCAAATCCAATCTTCCTCGAAGCACAGAAAAAACAATCCTGGTATGTTGGTTCCTTTTCTGCTACAACAGCATGTAGTGCATTGCTGAAAAAAAAGAGATGAATTGGTTACTAAATGCCATGTGCACCACTGACAACTTCTTCAGAGCAATACTTTCATGCTGCAAACTGGAGTATCAACTTCCTCTTACTGAGTGTTTCAATTTTCTCTTACTCAGTATTTTTTGAGGTCTTCTACAAAGGCTGAAAATGATGACATTAAATAGGGTGGGGGGGGGGGGGGCAGGAGGGTGCTCGATGTCATGCTAGTAATCCAGTGAGAGAAACCTGTTCCACCAAGTACTGCCACTTGTGCATACCATTGTAAATGAACAAATTTAACGGCAAACTATAAACAGCTGCTTATAAATGATAAATTACCGGTGTCATTTATTAATGGAGATAAATTACTCCCAAATAATATTGCCCCTGGCATAATGCATGTGATGGTAGGGGGTAACCAGGCTATACAATAAAGGTTAAGCCCATCTAGTTACCTCTGAGAACCGTGGGCCCCTGGCAGCTACAGTACCTAGCACCATAAGCCAGGGGCCAGGTATTATAACATGTAAAGGTTAGTGTCCCCTGCTTTTCCACTTTTCATGTTCCCTGTGCCCTAGACTTATGAAACTTTCTATGTGTTAGTTTTAGGTGGGATATTTAGGTAGAAATCCAATTGTTTTGTTTGCTGGAGTTCAGGGACCAAGATACCAGTAGTTCCCTAATTCTCCCAGGCGTACAGGCATGCTTTGCCAGTACGCAGGTTAAATTACACCGGGGCTGCCCAATGTTCCCCAGACTCATTGTTTTTGAGCCCAGATATCCCAGTCCTATTTCCCTTACAGCTATGGGTCTCCATAAGTAATCATATGTATTAAAGTATGTTTTATTTCATTTGTGCTTTTACTATAAATGTCTATTCAGTCAGCCTGGGCATCCATATAGGTGCCGGGAAGTCTGGATAAACATCAAAGTTCAAATAGGAGATGGGATGTTGAGAGGTGTCAGGGTATTAAGTGTCCAACGGAGTACTGGGTCCAGAACACAGAGACCATCTGCAGGGAGGAAACTCTCGTCTGCTAGACTCAGTAGAGCCTGCCAGTAGGTGGCAATGTGTTGAATGGGGGAAGCGGCAGAAGTCGGCGCGTTTCCCATTGGTCAATCCGTATGTCCCGCCAACAGGACATTCGAACCAGCTTGGCACAACCCCTCCTCTAACATCAGCCAAAGGACGAGCCCCTATTTCTATAGGGTGGTGGCAGGGAATTCCCATGCTCTGATTGGTCGTTCCTCCTATCTCCATGCTGAGGATAGCACTGCGGAGTGTATATAAGGAGGACGCTGAGTCAGAGAACCAGACAATCTAGTGGCTTGTGGTGATAAAGCTAGGGTGGGCTTTCAAAGTCAGACACGAAGTGCAAGTTCTCATTTTTGAATGTAGTGGTCGCGGCTAGGAACTGAAGCCATAAAGAAGACCAGGATGCCCGGGTGTATATCCTGCACCTAGTAGAGCCTAGATTTCACCCCAGACCCCCAGGAAGTGTATTTTTATCTGTATTTTCTGTATTCATTGTGTTGGACGCAGGTTTACCCAAATAAACTGTATTTTTTCTTATTACCTTGTTTTGCCTAGTGAATGATCACGGTACAAATAAAAATAAGTGTCAAAAGTCCTGGTCTCCCATAACAATGCATAAATGCTTATATTTAATATAATAATCAGTGCTATCCAGTAAGACACTGTATGGCCACAGCAATATTCTGGGATTCACTGATGGGCTATCCACCAGCTTGACATGTTAAACCTGAATTTTCATATACTATGTGATGTGAAACACATCTATTTGTCATTAATGTGTAATAAAATGCTTAACACAACAGGGCCAAGTTATATGATAAAAACTTCCACTCTATATTTCAAAACATTTAGAGGAAACCCATAAAATTACCTTAACCTACATCACATAGTTACACAGTAGATTAGGATGATACAAATACATATGTCCATTGAGTTCAATTTTATGTGAAAAAAGTACAGGGAACCCACAGCTTATTTTCTTATCTCTTCTTTTCTACCCATCATCCAAACATTAAGACACATTGTTCATTTTTTTAATATTAATATAAACAAAATGGGTACTGCTATGTTTTAAGTTTGATTAATTGACCCCTTTTAATGCACTGACAAATGGTGCACATTTGTGCTTGCAAAACTAGTGTTCTGATGCTGCTTCCATTAAAATGCATATAAGACTTGCCTAAACTTAGTGATTTCCCTGTAAAGCAGCATTGGTGCTCTTGCCCTTTGTGAACATTGACAATGTGGCACAGCTGCAAAGTTCCAGACGAAAGATAGACAGTGGTATACTTGTCTGCAAACTGTACGCATGCACTGAATATGATATTTCTTAAGACATTGACCTTGGCCTATCTTGGTTGCTGGCATCTACCGCCCCCCTAAAGCCCCTCTCCAGTCCCTGACTGATACTACTGTGACGGTGAGGGGGTAACCAGGCTTTATAATAAAGGCTAAGCCAACTTGGTTGCCCCTGAACTGTGTTTTAGGGTCCTAGAGTGTCAGCTCTTGGACTCGTGTATTGGGCATGCATTACTGTACCATGTAATAAAATATGCAACAATTGCATTTTTTTATGTTTTACCCTTTCCAGGAGTGCTAGCAAATGGAGACGACCAGGCTGTTAGTTTCAGGGTAGGTTTGGCGGAGAAACTTCTTTCAGATTGCGTCTATTTAGACAGGGTTCCAAAGTTACTGGAGACCCCAAAAACATACCAAGGGATCAGGTTAGATTGCAGGCTACGTTGAAGCGCAGTGCTCCGGTCAAAACCCTACCATAAAAGCTTTCTTGCGACTCACCAATAGGAGGTCCTGCTTCAGCACAGACCAGAAAAGGTAAAAGGAGGCACAGGGAGGAAAAGGGCCACTGAAACAGTCAAGGGGTCTGTAACAGGGGATTTGTCCCTGTTCAAAAAGGTGCCTCTAATCCAACAGTTTGGTGGTTAACTGCTGGTAGTCAATTAACCAACACCACCTGGCTGATTAGAGGTTGGTTAGAAAAGCCTGCCTTTGAGACAGGAAGAGAGATTCCTTAGTCCACAATTGGGCTGTCCAAGGAAACAGACGGAGCAGATGAGACTGATAGAGGGATCACAGATGTCTGGAGCTCACAAGACTTCTACACCTGAATGCTGAGATAACCTGAGGAAAAGGCAGCAACCCAGGAAAGAGAGAAGCCTTACCCCTACAACTACGAGACAGATAAGACTTTTCTTATAAGACTGATTATCTATGTCTGTCTATATATATATATATATATATATATATATATATATAAATGTCTCTATGATTTGGGCCGGTGAATCGCTGGACTACAATTGTAAATATTCTCCAACGTGGAGCAGATTTTGTTTGTGGATTTTCACATGTTTGCTGTGTTTAAAGCAACAGGCGCAATAAAGCCTTATTTAATTTCACCTTAAAACCAGTCTCCATTGCGTACCTCTGCACACATCTCTTACAGGGTCCTTAATATATCAGGAGGGGCTGCACAGTTCTTGCCCAAGTCGCCCTAACTCTGGTATAAGGAGTTTAGGGTATACTCCAGCCAGGTATAAGGCTGGGAAGTTTTTATTAGAATAAAGAAAAGTCTCAGTTTGCAGAACACAAGGGATATGGCTGGGGTGGACAGACAATTTAGTTCTCCTTCTACCCCTCACCCCCAAAAGAGTTAAGGGATTTCTAATAAAGTGTGCCAAGCATGTTAGTATGTTTGCCTGACTCTGGTACAGGGGTTCAGGGGTGCTCTAGCCATATAAAAGGCTGAGCAGGTTTTTATTAAAATAAGAAGTTTATTTATTGAGTGTCAGAGATATGGCTAGTGAGCAAAAAAACAGAGTAAAAACTGTATCTCCCACACCAAATAGACTTGGCACATTTTAATAAAGAAGAGTAGAAAAGTATAGTTTATTAAAAGCTGGTATGTTTTAAAATGTTATATACTTTTTACTACAACATAAGGCAGGGTCTTTAATCCCAGGGACAAAGGGGGGCTTATGGCTACCACAGTTTTAGTACCAGTGAGTCTAATACTAGGTCTGTAGATCAAAGTGACACTAGGCCCTGGGGGGTGAAAGCCATTTAAATAAGATGGTTGTGTGAAGACAGGCCACCCTGGCAAACAGTCACCGCCATAGACTGTGAGCATCCTGTGGGGCTGCATCACAAATAGGCAAGATGGTGTTTTTCGCACATGCTCCTTTGCCATGCTGAAACGCAGATGCCAGGTTTCACAACAGAAACTGCAACGGAGCACTCCAGGCAACTACAGGAACTGGAGAGAAGTTTTTATATATGTAAGTTAACATTTATTTTGTTAATGTAAAAAAGTGTTCACTTTTAATTTTGTGCTTATGTTCACTATTTCCACTGGGACGGTGTGAGGGACAACCCCATTGGGACGCTTAGTTTGGCCAAACAGCTGATACCTCACACCATAGGGTTGAAGATAGACTGTCTTCTAGAGGTGGCATACTTTATGCACTAAAGAAACCCTTTATGGGAAGGGGCACACACATGGCTGTGTGAGTATAGCTACATGTATTTATTTCAATCCCTCTTTGAGACGATAGCCCCTGTACTATCTATCTATTTTATTATTCTTTCTTCACCTTTATTGTGTGTTGTAATATATCTTCTTATATATATTTACTATATGCGCTCACCATCTTTTCTACTACAATAACTCGCCAGGTTTCACAAACCTGGCAAAGTGTGTGAGTGGCTAGAAATGAAGTTCCCACACTGCGGGTTGGCTGTAATATTGCAGGGATGACTTGGAAAAGGTTATAAAAAAGTGAGCAGCCAGCCCAGAGAGTAGTTTTTTTCCCTAATGATTCTATGTTTTTTCCAAGATTTCCAAGATTCAATGTGTGTTCCAAGATTTCCAAGGTCCAAAGTGTGTAACCTTCACGTAGGGGTCGGACCGACCCAAAGAAGCCCTGCGGAGATAGCAAGGAAACAGCTACAGGACTTTAAGCAGAAAAGCTTCTAAGTCACACTTTCAATACCAATTGGAGTGGACTATTTTAAGCCCGTTATCGCCAGCTTTTCGCAAAAAAAAGCCTTCTGCGATTCAGTAAGCCCTGAGAAGATGGCGATAAGAGCAAAAACCGAGGTTTTGTTTGCTGAAATATGTTTCCGGCAGACGCGCGGCGATAAGCCACTTTTTGGCACTGATCGTTTTTGAAACACACTGAATTCTAGCTGATCGCCGCTCTAGAATTGTGAGTTTTTCTCCATATCATCCCGCCACAAAAAGTTGGCAAGAAGGTGGGGAGAAGTGGCGATGAGTGGCGAGAGGGGAGTTAACCACTCGTGCCAGGCTTATTGTGGGTAGCGGGGGTGGGTGAAGGGGGTATTTGGCCCTTGGTGGTTGTTTAGGCCTTGCGGGGGGGCTGCGGATGGACTTAACCCCTTCATTACCATAGCGATTAATACCGCTAAGTTAATGAAGGGGTTAACCCCTTAAGCTACCCACCCGCAAAGCCTAAACACCCATCTTTGGGGCTAATACCCCCTTCACCCACCCCCGCTACCCACAATAAAAACAATACACATAACAGCCCCACTACCCACCTCCTAGGCCCCCAATAAGCAAGGAAACAGCTACAGGACTTTAAGCAGAAAAGCTTCTTAGGCTGCGTCCAGGGTTGCAGCAGCCGTGCTGAGGCTGAGGGAAAGCGGGTGCTTTCCCTGGCCTTGGTTAGCGCACCATCCGGGGGCGTGTCGGGGGGTGGGCCAGTGACATCACGGAGCTGGTCCGCCCTCATTGGGCGAACCGCTCACGTGACCGGCCCTGCGCTCCCGTGAGCGCTTGAAATGAATTTTTTCTAAGACCTATGCTTCCGCACACTTGCGGAAGCGTGCGTGAGCCCCTGCTAAAGCCGCTCTTATTGCGGTTGAATGGGCTCACTGGTAAGCGTAAGCGTGCCTCAGCGCCTAAGCGCTGACCCTGCCCAAGGCCTTAGTCATATTTTCAGTACTACTGCACCGACACACTTTATTCGAGCAAATACCCGGTATGTACCTGGCAGATACCTGGCAGATACCTGGAATGCGCCACTCCTCACCTCTGACAAGCCCCGTTGCATTTGCCTTCCCAGCCTGGGTTCATGCCTGGCTGATGGGTGGCTGATCTGTTAAATGATAATGATTAGGATTTAATAGGCTGCAATGCTTCGCGTGTCTACCAGATGGCATAAATTCATGAATTGTAATGCAGTATATATATATATATACTGTGCAGTATTGCAGCCAGCGGGAATACAATGCTTTAATCCCTGCTTGGAAAATAACTCAATGCACTCGGGCAGAAAACAGTCACAAACCTCAATACACCCGGGTATACCCGAATTCGTGGGACTAGCCAAGCTCGAATAAAGTGTATCGCCAGTGTATTTGGAGTGGACTATTTAAAGACTTTATTTCAACTAGGAAAGTCAGTTTGTCACCTCAGACCCCCAGTAAGTTTATTTTTCTTCTGCCTATTGTAATCCAATGTGTGTTTGCCTTTTTCTACGGGATAGATCACACTTTATTTTACTTATTGGCTTTGTTCAGTGATATGATCCCGGTTTCAATGTGTATGTACGTGGTCCCCCATGACAATCACCCAGTTTCTTGGCTCCATTTCCTCTCTGAATGAGAAGAGTGAGCAGCTAGTCCTTGGGGATTTCAACTTCATTTGGCTCAACTCTAAAAAACACAAAATCCAGACACAACTCAAGTCTTTTAACCAAACGTAACTCATTTCCCAACCCACAAACCTAAAATGGCACAACCATTCCTTGCTAGACCTGATTCTCTCCTCAAATACCAGCAGAATCCAATCCTCTGGCATTTTTCCTGACATTTTCAGTGACCATGCAATAGTGTACTGTGTAAGGAAAATTAAACCACCCCAATCAAGCCCTAAAGTTCTCCTCACTAGAACATTTAGAAACTTTAACCCACAACAGTTTATGGCTGACCTTACCAACTGCCCTTGGTACAGAATTGATTTAATTCCCGACCCTGATTCTGTGTTCGACTATTTCCAATCAAAGTTCTTTAAAACTCTGCGATACCCATGCTCCACTATGCAAAATAAGAGTACGGGGGCCAACCTTCCATGGGTTACAACTGACCTTATAGCACTCTACCATTTCAGGGATGCCTTGTGGAAAAGCTACAAAGTAACTGGCACTACCAATGATCTTACTCACTACAGATGCCAGTGGACTATGTGCACAAGGCAAACAAGACATGCAAAAGCACAATATTACTCTGACAATCTTCACCAGAATACATCAAAACCAGCTAACTTCTGGAAGGTTATCAACACGATATTCCAGCCTTCTAACCATCAACAACCAAATAATATCACTAAGGAGGATATTTCTCTGACAAACCCCACTGACATTGCAAATACATTCAATGATTACTTTGTGGGGTGTGCTACTAACTTATTAGCAAAATGAACCACAAACCAAAAATATGAAGCTGTGAGTACTCCTATAGCTCCACCCTCTCCCAACACTGCTCACAATTTTCAATTTGTCCTAGTATCCGAAGTGGAGATTACACAAGCACTTCTCAAATTAAAGCTAAGCAGCAAATGTGGACCTGACTTATTGCAGTCTAAGTTCCTAAGACTTGGTGCTCCAGAAAGTGCCAAACCAATTGCTTCCATAGTCAACTCTATTCTGTCTGCAGGTCTTATCCCTAACACCTGGAATACTGCCAGAGTTGATCCAATCTTCAAAAGTGGGGACAAAAACACTGTCTCAAACTACAGGCCAATCTCCCTTCTCCCAATCCTATCCAAAGCCATGGAAAAATGTGTTCACTTCCAATTAAGCGATACTACACCAAGACAAATTTCCCTAGCCAATTCCAATCTGCCTTTCGCCCCAAACACTCCACCGTAACTACCCTGTTAAACGTTTGCAATGAAATCCTAGATTTTGCAAAGGCTTTTGATACTGTTGATCATGTAATCTTGCTTAACAAACTCCAGTACTCTGGAATAGGGAAGCATGCTTGAAACTGATTTCAGTCCTACCTATCAGGTAGATCCCAACATGTGTCCATCTCAGGCTCTAACTCCAACCCCTTGGATATCACCTGTGGTGTCCCACAAGGCTCTGTTCTTGGGCTCCTACTCTTCTCAGTGTTCATCAATGATCTTCCTACAGCTCGTAAGGGAGCCTCAATGCACATGTATGCAGACGACACAATCTTATATGCACACAGCCATAGCCTCTCCGACCTTCAACACATACTTCAGTCTGACTTTTTTGAGACTCGAAAACTGGATTTCCCAAAAGAAACTGTTTTTAAACACTGAAAAGACTGTAACAATGGTAATTGGGACCAATGATACATTTCTAAAGCTTCCAATGACTGATCTCCAGATCAGAACCAACGCTAAAATCACCCTAACTCCTGTTACTAGTTTTAAATACTTGGGCACATGGTTTGACTCCCATTTAACATTCAGGGTGCACATTGATACCCTGACATCCAAAACCTACGCCAAACTAGGTGTTCTTTACAGGAACAAATCCTCCTTAAGTCTGCTTGTCAGAAAGCGTATTGCACAGCAGATGCTAATGCCAATTATCGACTATGGGGACGTAGTAAACGGCTCGGCACCCCAAACCCACCTTAGCAATTTTGAAACCCTCTACAATTCAATATGCCATTTTGTTCTCCAATGCAACTACAACACAAATTACTGCGAAATGCTCAAATAACTAGATTGGTCATCACTTGAGTTTAGGCGCAAAGTTAATCTTTCCTGTCTTGCCTTCAAATACTTTCTGGGCAAGCTACCTGTCTAACTGAACAAGTTCCTCACCCCTACCACATGCATCACTTATCATCTGAGATCTGACTCCAAAAGACTGTTCATGTCCCAAGGTTCATCAAAGTATCCGGCTGCTCCTCCTTCTCTTACCATGCACCCCAAAACTGGAACAATCTACTGGAGACTCTCACAGCCACCACCAGTTTAATGTCTTTCCAAACTAAAGATGTCTCACATTTTAATATGCTCTGTAACTGTTACATATGCCTATAATATATATTATCTCTAACTGTGCATGCAATGTCTTGTATATAATGAATACCCTGTTCACTTATGTAACTGTATTTGTAACCATGGATTATTTGTCATCTTAACTATATGCCCAGGACATACTTGAAAATGAGAAGTAACTCTCAAAGTATTGTTTCCTGGTAAAAAATAAATAATAAAAACAGTGAAAGCTTTTTATTTAAAATTTGATATACTGCGGAAAGTCTGGGATACTGTAAGTGATTCAAACGATAAGCAACTAAAAATAGAGAACTTATTAAATTGTTGGGTTGGCCTATAGCCTTTATAAGTGCATAGATAAAATACAAAGACATTAAGAATGTATTCAAATCTCTATACAAACAAAAAATCTATAAATAGACACAGATCAACACACGAATAGATTAGTATACACATACACGTGTGTACATGCATGTACAGCAGGGCTCCAGTCATGCGGCGGGTTCCATCCTAAGGACCAGCTCTGTCTGACAGAGCTTGAGAAAAGACCAGTGGGTCTGAAACGTGCGTCGCTCTGGTGTTTTGTTTGACTGCCTGATGATTTTGGATTAAACCTTCTTTTTTTCACTTGTGAGTGATTCAGTATTTATCTTTTTTGTATATATATATATATATATATAAACAGCTGTCTGTGGGTGGTTTTCTGGGTATGCACCTTAACCCTGGCTGTGCTCAAAGCTGTGACCATGCAGCAAGCTTAAGCCTATAGGGAACCATGTTAAAAATGGTTATTGAGGCAAAAAGTGACACTGTGTGCTCATTTGCATGTCATTTCCCAGAATCCCTTGCTGCAGTGGAAGTGCTGTATGCTGGGTGATAATGGGGAAAGGCGGGGTTGCAGACCTGCCTAAGACATGCAGATGAGCATACAGTTATATTTGCATATTTGCTTTCCTGTGGAGGGTTTTTGTCACTTTTTTTACTCACCATAACTTAACTCAGTATTATGGTTTAGCCTATCCAATAGCCTCTCTTGCATTCCCAGTAAAATCAACCCCACACTGATGAGACCCATCAAGGTCGAAACAGCTGTCTGTGGGTGGTTTTCTGGGTATGCACCTTAACCCTGGCTGTGCTCAAAGCTGTGACCATGCAGCAAGCTTAAGCCTATAGGGAACCATGTTAAAAATGGTTATTGAGGCAAAAAGTGACACTGTGTGCTCATTTGCATGTCATTTCCCAGAATCCCTTGCTGCAGTGGAAGTGCTGTATGCTGGGTGATAATGGGGAAAGGCGGGGTTGCAGACCTGCCTAAGACATGCAGATGAGCATACAGTTATATTTGCATATTTGCTTTCCTGTGGAGGGTTTTTGTCACTTTTTTTACTCACCATAACTTAACTCAGTATTATGGTTTAGCCTATCCCATAGCCTCTCTTGCATTCCCAGTAAAATCAACCCCACACTGATGAGACCCATCAAGGTCGAAACAGCTGTCTGTGGGTGGTTTTCTGGGTATGCACCTTAACCCTGTCTGTGCTCAAAGCTGTGACCATGCAGCAAGCTTAAGCCTATAGGGAACCATGTTAAAAATGGTTATTGAGGCAAAAAGTGATACTGTGTGCTCATTTGCATGTCATTTCCCAGAATCCCTTGCTGCAGTGGAAGTGCTGTATGCTGGGTGATAATGGGGAAAAGCGGGGTTGCAGACCTGCCTAAGACATGCAGATGAGCATACAGTTGTATATATATATATATATATATATATATATATATATATCAGTCATAACGGAACTCTCAGCACCTCCTGAGCCAAACAGGTATCTGTGTGTATATGTGTATATATATATATATATATATATATATATATATATATATATATATATATATATATATATATATATATATACATACACACACATATACACACAGATACCTGTTTGGCTCAGGAGGTGCTGAGAGTTCCGTTATGACTGATATCATGGGGAAACAGGACAGGCTTATGGTGCTTCTTGGTGTTCTTCTCCTTGGTGACATAGCACCTCCAGTCATAGTAGGCTTCAGCAGAGCTGAAGGCAGTCCACATCATACAGTCTTTACTCTCTTACTCCTGTCCAATAGACTGTAACTTAGACAGAAGTATAAAAAGGGATGCTTTATTGTAGCAGCCACTTTTGATGTCATTACAGCGAATGCATTAGTTGTCAGGGTAAGTCCTAGGCTTCAAGATTGTGCTGGCCTGCTGGCAATCTTATGGCCTTGCTATATTAGTTCTTGCTGCACTCAGCCCATGAGTGGCTGAAAGCAGGTTTCTCTCCCAGCCGGGAGGAGACTGTACGTCCTTACTCCATGAAGGGGAAGCTAGACTGACTCTCACTCCCCTCTAAGGGGCTGAGCTCTTTTCTATAATTTGGTCACTTCCGCCCTGACGCTTAGAGGGGAGGGCAAAGGATCTGCACCATGATAGGCTGCACACAGATTCCTATGTCACATCCTTCAGTCACTCAGGGAGTCAGTATGAGGAGGGGAAACCCCCCATAGGATAGCCTGTCACTGCCTGTAGCTACTAGGGCTTATGTGACAGGGAGGTAGAAGGATAGCCTGGACCAGCCATGGCTATATATATATAGTCTGGCCTTCGGCAGCTATGTATTCTTCTGGGCCTTTCCTCTGTCAGTCCTGTTAGAACAGGCAGTGGGAAGGTTAATTCCTCCAGTTGGTCTGTTTTGAATTTCAGCTCTGAGTATGTAGCAATATTCAGGAGCAGACCTAAGCAACATTTGAATGTGTTAATCCAAAGGGTGGATATAGGTTTGAACACCCCCTGATGTGTGTGTGAGCCAATCGGTATCCAGCTTTGAGTTGTAATGATTCAAAGCTAGAGACACTCCCTGGGGATATTCAAATTGAGACATATTCCCAAATTCAGTTAGTGTCAGAGAGTCTAGAGAGAGCTGAGAGAGATAAGAAGCTAAAAAGAGGTCTCCCCCTCTTGCCCCACCTGGGTAAGGAGGGAGGGAATTCAAGCTGCCATGAGCAGAGAGGCAGAGATTACACCATGCTGTGATATCATGCTGTATGCTGTCTGCACAACCATGCTGAATAAAGATACACAGAAAAGAAGCTGCTGTGTGTGTCCCTGTTCCTATGTATGGAGTGTCAGTGGGGGTCTCTCCCCTGGAGACCCCAGGCGATCCCTGCTGGCTGGAGGCACTGTGCACCCTGAGAGAACAAGGTAACCTGTCCCACACCACACCTCCTGTCCCTGTCCTGGGCTCTCCCCACAACACCGCGGAGCACTCAGCCCTCCTGTTTACCAGCTGGTCACAGCACTCAGACCACTCAGAGTGACCAGAAGGAGTGTACCCCCCAATCTCATGTCGGGTGGGGTACCATAGAAGGGTTATATATGTAGCCATGCATAATAATGACTGCATACATCTTCCCTGTTGGCAGTAAGTCCTGGTAAATACAGGCCTGCCAACAGTAGTTATGGAGGTTTTCCCTCACACCCTAGTGTGGTGCCCTGTGTAAGGAAGGGAGTGGCTGTATGCTCTGAGTCCCTGGATAGCGACCTCAGAGATGAGCCTGCCCCCTGAGGTATAAAGGGCACAACACTGACAGTTAGTGTTGTTGTTGGTGGAGAAATAGTAACCAGAAGGTACAGAGATTGGAGAATCACTTTTGTGACCCTAGTGCAGTAACTAGCGGTAGCAGAGTGATCAATTAAGTTTTGTCTACGCCATACTGTGTCCAGGGACCTGGCACAGCGGTGATCTCCCTAGGAGAAAGGGAATCCCACTTCAATACGGGAGGGCGTACCTGGCAAAGGGACAGCACGGAGAGATGTGCGGCTAGAGCCGGCAGCTGCATGGGGCAGTCTGCTACATCCCTGTATTCAATAAAGATGTCCTTGAGAAAAAGAACCCCACTGTGTGAGTGTGAGATTACTCAACAGTGGATGGCACCAAGAAGGAGTTCCTTACCAGGACCATCTCCCTGCGGAAGCACAGATCCTGATGAGGTGGAGGCGCTGCACATGATGTAAGTTGGACTCGCACCCACTACCTCAGCTACCTGTCCTGATGACATCCCCTAATAACACCAAGCGGGAGACTCAAGAGTCCTGTTACTTGCAGGTGCACCACCACACACGCCTTGTAATGGGGGACTGGTTAGACTACACGGGCCAATATGAGATTGGGTGGGTCAGGCCAGAGGGATACACCCGTTACAATTGGAGGCGCTGCTGAGATACCTGTTAACAGGACAGGCTTTTGCTAGGCACACATTAGGAAACAGGGAGAGTGTCTGCTGCCACTTTGTGCTGCGTGGGACGGAACCAGGGGTAGTCAGGGAGATGCTGGAGCTGCATGCCGCAAAGACGCCTTGGGATCCGTTAGGGGTTAGTGAGTCTGGAGAAGGGGGCTATTGCTGTCCTAGTCGCCTTGAGGTAGCGCTAGCGGGGGATGCCTAAGGGGTAAACTGGTAACTGAGAGCAGGAATTCTGGACGGGTCCGCACTAGGCTAGCCAAAAGTAGGTCGACGCCCAAAGTACTGCATGGAAGAGCCAGAGTACTCTAGTCTCCATTCCAGATCACTTACCAAGGAGCACAGACTGGAGGAACGTGTTACAGTAGACACAGAAAGAGTGAGCCTAGCCTGAGGTAGTGCAAACACGAGTCGGATATACGTTAGGTACACAAGGTGGTGCACAAGGCATGTTTATTGTACAGATGTGGTAGCTGCCCCGCAGAGCGGAGCTCCATGTACAAAACCCCCATGTTCAACGATCACGAGCGATCTGTCGGAATGGAGGATCTGCACAGAGCAGAAGGTCCAGGATGGTGGAGAGAGAGAGCCACATAAATGGAGGATCTGCACAGAGCAGAAGGTCCAGGATTGCGGTCAGAGGAAGAACACGCATATGAACTGCGTGGGTGAAGAACAGGCTACAGAAGAGACTTTTGTGGGCTTGTTGTGGAATGGCGTGAAAGCCGTGGCTGCGCCATGTTTGTCCTGCCTATGTTCTCGGGAAGATACCCCCGAGAATAGAGAGGACGACAGTCTTGCGAGATGGGAGGAACGAAATGGACTTTGTTATACCCCAATTAACAAACAGCCAGACGCTGCCTTAAATGAAAGAAAAGACAATGCTTACCAAGATGGCGGTTCCCGCGTTTCCGGGACACCGCGTGGGCATGCTGCGGAAAGTCTTGCAACTTTGCAGTCTGCTAAATGTTGGCCAGGATTGGCGCCAACAAGAAAACTCCACCCCGAGGGGAAGTTTGGCGCGAAAGCTGGAGCCGCGCCCTCATGGACTATGACTCACTCCGCACCTGTGCTGGGTCAGCCTACAAGTCTACGAGACCTCCCCCTAGTTTCAACCAGGGGGAGTGGTTTGCGGTTCCACCGGATGTCGACAGAGAAAATGGGAGGAAGGGTTGCTACATCAGCCCATGCCTTGCAGTTGCGAAGAGCCATTGACCAGTATAGACCTCTGAGACGAGTGCCTCCGCTGGTAAAGATGGCTGAAGCTGCTGACAAAGTGGACCAAGGTCCTGTGATTTCCACTCACCCTTATTCGGCTCCAGGAGGCTTCCTGGTGATACGGGTGGAGGGTGTGGAGACTGTGGCGTGTCTTTGCCTGCAGTGCAGACTGCCGGGCGGAGCCGTGGGCAGCGAGGCCCGATGCCCCCACTGCGGACTGCAGTACATGTGGCCAATGACCACATTCGTACCGGTGCAAGCTGTGGGAGTGGCCAGAAATGTCCCGATGCCAATAGAAGAACAGCCGGGAGCTCTCTGGAACAAGAGTGCCAGTTCCGCGGAGTCGGAATCAGCACTGGTGCTTCCGACGGAGAAACTTAGCCATCGGAGAGGTGATCACCGAGGAGCCATCGCCGGTCTCCTACTGGGATGCCTCGGCCGAACTGTAAACTGGAATCCTCGGACGAGGAGTGTGCCAGGCTGGCAAGTAAGGCCGTTCCAAAACGGGACTATTATACCAGTGGTACGCCATGGAGGGATGCAATTCCTCGTGGTGTGGAGACACGGAGTCGAGTGTCTCCAGTACCGAGACCGCCCGATCGCCGGAGTCCCACTGCCGTGGTGACTAGTGGATCGGACGGAGGTCGATCCACCCCTACCTTGCGAGGGACTAAGACACCGTGCCTGTCGCAGACCCAGGAGGTGGAAGATCCGGAAGAGCGAGTCCAGAGCCAGACTGGATCGCGCAGCAGACGGGCGTTGGCGGATGTCCTCGTGGAGGAAGAGATCCCGCTTGGGGATCCACCCCAAGATGGCGTCGCAGCACGTGCGGGTGCGGAAGAGGTTCCGGCGGACCAGGGAGGCCCCGAGTGGGAGATGGTGCCGCCTCTGCGGTCAAGCAGCGGGAAACGATCCCCTACTACCAGGGGGAACAGACGTTTGAACTGCAACCCCAGAAGCCCAGCTGTTGAAGACAAAAATGGACTTTGTGGCGACGTTAAAACAGGTATCGCCGGAGAGCAGGTCGAAACCCTGTCAGTGCCTACTGTTCGGTCCCGTCCCCAAACCCCATCCACACCCAAGGTTAGCCCCAAGGCCCTAGTTAAAGCCCCTGTACCCGTCACTATTTTATTTGGGTCCAGTTCCAGCTTAGGTTTGTCCGGGGAGTCACGGGGTCCTTCCGATGATCGGACTGGAAGCCTGGACTTGGGTACGTCGGATGATGGGTCGGAGGGAGGAGGGAGCATGTCCCGACAAGTGTCGGTGTCCAGTGATTGCCCTAGTGGGCTTAGTATCACAGTACGAAACACCTCTCAGTATAAAGGAGTTAATGCGAGATCTGAGGGTACGTCTGGGGTGTCTTCTGGTGGGCCTGATGAGGAGTCCATAGAAGAGAGTATAGATCCTAGCTCCGAGGAACGGAAGGAGACTAGGTGGTGGGCCCCATTGTACGAGGGGTATGTATCATGGTTCGACCGCACCCGCTTTATTTTAGAGAGGGAGGGGGTGGTTGATCACTGGTGGGCTGCCGGTGACTTTGACGATGAGTCATACCTTAGGGCTCTACGAGTAAGGTGGGACCGAATCCAGGCAGGTCTTATTATCCCTAAGGGGTCCGCGGGGTTAGATGACCCGGTAGAGAACGATGAGCCCCTATCATGGGTGTTGCCCGGGGCGGCTGGTCAAAGCAGCTTGACCAGGGCTTGCCGAGCTGAAAGGGCAATTACGGCCAAATATAGGAAGTCCCATGGGCTTGATTATCCATATGTCCCTGAACCTCTAATGAGAGAGATAGAGGAGAATAGGGAAAGATGGCTTAAGAATGATATACAGTATTATATCGTAGAGAGAGGGGGAGCCATTAAAGGGATACAGGCCGAGCAGAGGGTAGCTCAACTGATGCGGGTCTGGAAGATAGGGCGCAGTGTGTATATGCACAAGATGGTATACTGCAATGAGCGAGGAGTACCCCGAGAATACAGCATGACTGTACATGATGCCGCGGGGCGAGAGGTGAAGAAGCCCGATCCTCGGCATTATTATTGAGTATCCAATAGAGTGGTCTGTTGTTTTCTTTAACGCTCCCTGCTGGTCAGTGAGTGTACTGGGCTTACATTATTATGTTCATGTGATGATGTTTGCTATGTTATTTGTGTGTTCTTTTGCTGTGTTTCCTGGCGCAAGGTACACCAAATTTAGGTCCCAGCCGGGACGTGGGTATCAACCAGGGGGAGTATGTAGCCATGCAAAATAATGACTGCATACATCTTCCCTGTTGGCAGTAAGTCCTGGTAAATACAGGCCTGCCAACAGTAGTTATGGAGGTTTTCCCTCACACCCTAGTGTGGTGCCCTGTGTAAGGAAGGGAGTGGCTGTATGCTCTGAGTCCCTGGATAGTGACCTCAGAGATGCGCCTGCCCCCTGAGGTATAAAGGGCACAACACTGACAGTTAGTGTTGTTGTTGGTGGAGAAATAGTAACCAGAAGGTACAGAGATTGGAGAATCACTTTTGTGACCCTAGTGCAGTAACTAGCGGTAGCAGAGTGATCAATTAAGTTTTGTCTACGCCATACTGTGTCCAGGGACCTGGCACAGCGGTGATCTCCCTAGGAGAAAGGGAATCCCACTTCAATACGGGAGGGCGTACCTGGCAAAGGGACAGCACGGAGAGATGTGCGGCTAGAGCCGGCAGCTGCATGGGGCAGTCTGCTACATCCCTGTATTCAATAAAGATGTCCTTGAGAAAAAGAACCCCACTGTGTGAGTGTGAGATTACTCAACAGTGGATGGCACCAAGAAGGAGTTCCTTACCAGGACCATCTCCCTGCGGAAGCACAGATCCTGATGAGGTGGAGGCGCTGCACATGATGTAAGTTGGACTCGCACCCACTACCTCAGCTACCTGTCCTGATGACATCCCCTAATAACACCAAGTGGGAGACTCAAGAGTCCTGTTACTTGCAGGTGCACCACCACACACGCCTTGTAATGGGGGACTGGTTAGACTACACGGGCCAATATGAGATTGGGTGGGTCAGGCCAGAGGGATACACCCACTACAGCGGAGGTGAGGGTAAACCTGGGGAACCTGGCTACATATATATATATATATATATATATATATAAATATATATATATATTTATATGTAGCCAGGTTCCCCAGGTTTACCCTCACCTCCGCTGTAGTGGGAGAGTCAGGGAAGGCTGCAGAGTGTGCAGGGAGCGCTCTGGTGCATAGGAGGCTCCGTGGTGGCCCGAGTGTTTTGGTACTCGCGCATGCGCAGCGAGCCCGGTAGGCGACGGCGACAGAAGAGAGGTCGCACATGCGCAGTGAGTGGGGGCGGTAGCGTGCGAAGCACGGACCAACCAGAGGAGGTCTAGAGCAGGGAACTACAAGTCCCATGAGCCACAGCCAGACCAGGTGATGCCAGGGAGCCAATAGAGAGACAGGAACTTGGCAGGAAGAGGATAGGAGATTGCGCAGGGGAGCACGCTAGTCAGAGAAGACCTGGAAGGGGAAGAGGTAGGAGCTCCAGGTGTAGAGAGGCAAGTAGCCTCTACACTGGGCCCGAATACACCCCAGGCCCAGATAGGCCCCTGAGTCCCAGTGAGCTTGTAGTCAATGTAGGGACAGGCCCTAGAATAGGAACTTGCCCTGTTAGTGTGTCTAGTTAGGGACACAGAGTTGCTGCTGAATTGCATCAGAGGTTTGGGACCAGACCTCTACAAAGACAAGATCAGCCATCCGGGTGGGATCGCCCTGGATGACCCCATCGACGGGTCCCTGTCATCAGATCTTTTGCGAAGATTGTTTGCAGGCTCGAGTGCAGGAGCGCTCGGCAGGTAATATCTACTAAAGTGCACCAACTGTAACATTGCTCATCTTAGTGGCTGCGCAGTCACACACACACATTTGGGGATTGCAGTGTGGGGCATTGGACACGGTGTGGGGGTAACACGGTGAAGGGTCGCGTCTTGCGAGACGCGTTATCTATTGTGTCTCATCAAGGAGGAATACTGACAAGTTATGATACATAGAACTGGAGACAAACCGTGTATGAGCTCCAAGAGTATAGGTCAATAATGCCTGGGAGGGCAGAATCAAAAATCAATACTTTGTGGAGTTGACACCGGAACATATGGGTTAATAAGACTGTATAATCCAATAGCGAGGTGAAGGGTGAGGCAAAAGAGGGCTATCACATTGGGGACAAAATGTACTCACTCAGTCTCCCTAGCCCCAGCTTCTGTGCCCGGTGTGGAGTACAAGTTACTCACGATAAGTCACCGCTCTGCTCCCCCTCCTTCCAGCAACAGTCCTGATGCTGCTTCTGAAGCGTCTCCCTCAGCATCTGCATCCGGTGGTGAACGCTGATCCTCTCACGTGACAACAAGAAAGGGTAAGTATCGGTGGTCCACCACCGATCCTTACCCTTTCTTGAAGTTATGATACATGCATGGTTATGGTTACCGCTAGTAAAGCTACTGTTTCTTTTACATGCTGTGTGAGTAGTATTGTGTTATTGTCCTGCGAGGAACAACTTCCGCTCTGCTGGGAGCCATCGCAGTTGGAGGCGCTGCATTGGGTAAGAGATAATCCATACATATACATTGCCCCAGGCTCTCCTTTGCAGAGGCATAGGCCCTCCGAGCCAACAGGTTACACAGCATTGGTAGTTATACTGTACCCAGTAGGAAATAGGGCTATATATATATAGTTAGAAGCAGGTAGAAAGAGATGGCCTTGCCATAGGAGAGTAACAGAGATGCGTGCTGTACTCACTGTCTGCAGGGTGGAAAAGGAAGTGAGGAGCAATGTGGGTAAAAGGAATAGTCTTGGGACAGACTATCTGTGAACAAAACAGGGCGGAGGGCAGAATAGCCCATTCTGAGAAGGATCTCAGAGGCTGCAGTAGCAACTCACTGATTACGTGTCTAGAGGCGAGAAATGCAACATTGTAACATACTGTATCACACAGGCACAGTGTGTGTATGCAAGCTCCATGCAGCTGAAAATAAGAACTGACAGGCAGAAGCTGCAAAGGAAAGAGGGGGGTGAAACAGGGATGTTATTCTTGTTCCATGACAGACAGATTTACCCTATGTTCTATGTTTATATCTTATGAGTGGCTGTAATTCACATGTCATCTGGTATATTTATTATCACCTTACTATATTACCTATGGGAGCCGCGCTGTCTTCTTTTGTATTATAGTATATATATGTATATAAAATCCTGATGTACAAAATCCGCAGCACTCACTCACTGTGACGATAGCTTATCACAGGCTGTAATTTACACAAATAACTGGGTTTGAACTGAACGAGGCTTAGATATAATAAAGTATATTTATTCCTTTGGATAGGTGAACACACGAAATAATACAGTAACAGACAAGAAGTACACTTACTTTGGGGATGGGGGATGAGAAGTATGTAGCATAGCAATTCTCTCGCAATTGCCCTTTTAATCATTTTTCCTTTTGGGTCCTTCCTGCTCCGTTTTTGCTGGTGCGCTTTTTGGTCTCCATTTTCCTGTTATTGCATATCTGTAGCTGCACAGCTTGCCTACCTACTACTAGGATGTGAGTATTGCTGATTTTCAGGGGAACCTGCCGATGAGACTGAGGGTGAGTGGGCTTGTACCATCTACCACCTGTCTTCAGGTGGATAGTACCCATACTATTGCACATTAAGTACTAATGCACCTGCATTTGAGTGCTTAGCCTACTTTCCATATTAGATATAATAAAGTATATTTATTTCTTTGGATAGGTGAACACACAAAATAATACAGTAACAGACAAGAAGTACACTTACTTTGGGGATGGGGGATGAGAAGTATGTAGCATAGCAATTCTCTCGCAATCAGGTAACAATTCAGATGATATCAGAAGACAAAGGATAAAGGGTGGACAACAGTTTATAAACCTTAACATTAAGTACAGGTGATTGGTCTTCAATTACCTCTATCCACTCATTAACGTGGGAACACATTTTGATACATGCCCCCCTGCTAGCTGGTACATGCGCATTAGAACCCTGGGGTCTCATTTCTGTAGCCCCTCATCTGCATCAGGAATGCCAGCTAGTCTACCAGATTGGATTCTGGGCAGGATATTCTTTGTTGTAAGGTGTTAAATGGGACACTTAAAGACTGCTCTGGTTTGAGTAATCTCCGCCCTCCTGTAAACAGTGGAGGTGACAAAATCCTTTGAACAATACTTAAGTCCTAGACATTGGGTCGCCTCTCTGGCCATATGCTACCCTGGTGTGCAATGGAATTTCCTCTGGGTTTATCCCTGCTTTGGGACACAGTATAAGGATAAAACACAAACATATTAAAATATCCGGTTCCGTTGGGTCCAGCAGGTCCAAACTTCCCAGTTCTCAATGCCGGAGCTGGCACACCCTATGGTCCAATTTGAGACTTGCTACGACCTTCAGAACCGGAGATACACAAATACACATTAAACCGTTTCCTATTTTAATACAAAAAACTCTGCTGTAAATTAAATCACGGTTTTTCACTAAATCCCCATTGAAAACAACGGGCTCCGCTGCCATAGACTTTCAATGGCAAACCGCCGCCACTGGCGGCTATGGGAATCCGATGCCATAGACTTTCAACGGGGCGACGCCGCCGTTGAAGTCAATGGGGGTTTTCCGCCATAGCCGGTCAATAGAGACTGGCTGCCATTGGAGTCTATGGGAAAAGTCCCGAACTTTCAAGGGGGTCCATACTCCATCAGGTTGGTCCAACAGGGTCAAGGATGGTTCTGCAGCGATGCCGGAGCAGTGACTACAGATACCCCAAACCCTGATCCTCTGGACCCTCCGGAACCAAAGCTATGGATTCCCAAATTTCAGCTTTTGACACTTAGCCGTTTTCTTGAGCTGTTTCTGCCGCCGCCATTGGAACCTATGGCGCGACCCGCTCTTCTTGGTTCGACCCTTATCGGGGGTCCAGGATACGGGGACCCGGTTGTGGTCGAGTGGGGGGAGGTCTAGGAACTAGGGGCAAAAATAATTTTATTTCTATGTGCTCTAGAACTGTTTATTCCCACGCCACTTGTCGTTGAACTTGACTGTTAAGTGATCAAAGCTCTCTTATTGAAAATGTATCCGCTTTGTGGTTTTGCGGTTTGGACGGCAGCCAACTCGTTCCTGGAAAGCTCCTTCAAGGGATTTCCATTGAAGTCAATGGGTACATTGACTTACAATGGGAAACCGCCGCTCCTCCTCTCGGACGCCATCTGCTGGTCTTCACAGGAATAAGGACCCCGGCAGCAAGATTCGCCATTGAAACACATGGAGCTCCAATGGTGGCTTATGGGACCCTGCAAAATAGTGCCTGAAAAGGCGGGAAAATTACACAAAGGGCTATAATCACTAAACAACTATTAACCCTTGTGCTCCCGGATGGATCCTAGTGTGTGTGTGATGCAGACACAGATATTACAATAAAATATGGGAACAGGGGAATACACATTTACATGTCATAACAACGGTTAAATCACATTTCTGGACCTCAGCCCAGTTAACCCCTCTTCTCCCTGGTGAGGTCAGGGGATGGCCAAATGGGGTGCAACCCCTTTAATCCCGGGCCACCCCCTTTCTCCCTCTACACCTCCCCTTCTTAATGGGTGACCTGTGGCCCACTGGCCCTAACGGGGAGTGGGGCACTGCTGGCACCATTAATGAATTCAGTCTCAGAGGGATAGTTCTGGCGTGAAAGTCAAAAGACACTTGGGTATTAACCCGTTGAGTACCGAGTCTCCTAAACCGCAGCACTATTGAATCTGCATGTGTCCCATAAAACTTGGAGCTGACACCACTGATATATAAGCCATACAGTCATTAGTGAGGAAAGCAGTGATAATGCAGGCAGTGGGCTGGTCAATCCATAGAGATACAGCGGAGCCTCTTCAAAGAAAAGACCGCAAAGTAAATCACAGTGCGGTGCCAAGTAGCCTCACATCTGCCTAAAACATAACTGCATGTATTATTGTGTACTCACGACACCCGTTCTGCACTGTAGCTACAAGAACGCTCCGGTGGCCATCTCTGCTCCTCGTGGTGTCGGCGTGCTCCTATCCGGATATGACGTGTGAAGGGGAGGATTTGGTAACCGTGGTCACAGCACTCCACACAACCAACGCTTGGAAAAATTAAAAAAACTTTATTAAGCTCCACAGTGAGCATACATAACACCACTCTGACGTGTTTCGTCTATAGAAACACTTTTTCAAAGAGTGAAGATCCCCACACAGTACCGGATCTTATATAGGAGATGACGTATACAATAGGCACCTCCCTAATTGGCAAGGGCCTCCCATATCTTTACACAAAGTCAGATTTGGACGTCATCCTATTAAAGGGACCAAATACATATTACCCACATATATAAAACATAATAGACATACATAAACACCTATTACCAATAAAAAAACTTGGGATTAAAAACAAAGACACTGTAATGCTCACATAGTATATAATCACATAATATATAATTAATAGAACAACACGAATTACGTAATGTATCATATTAGAATCGGATGATGTGGATCAACCGTCTCCTGATGGATTTATAAACAATAGCATATATCCATATACACAAAGCATACCATATTCAGATCAGATTACAATATAAATTGAAATGCGATGTGGCAGACATAGTATATACACAAAAGCCAAACAAGACTTCCTAAACAGGACTTGTTCACACACAGCAATATTCCATAGTTATAAGTATACTGGAATAATACACCCCTCACACTCCCCAACCACTCAGGCGGCCAGGAAGTGTTTGAGTTCCCACTCCTGGTTGATGCCAAGTGGGTGGAGAGTGCGCAAGGTGTATATCCAGTACATTTCACGCCGATTAAGCGTACCCTCCCTGTCTCCTCCCCTCGTATGTGGGGGAACATGTTCAAGGGCCATAAATGAAAAATTCTCAATACCACCCCCACTACACTTAGAGAAATGTCGGGGCACTGGATGTGTAACATCATTCTTTTTTATTAGGCGGACGTGTTCCACGATGCGTGTTTTTAAAGATCTTTTTGTGCGGCCAACATACCGCATAGAGCACCCGCACTGTAACAAGTAAATAGTAAAGGTGGTATTGCAATTTAGAAATGTTTTTATAACATGGCTCTTTTTGTTATCATCATACTTTACGGTCTTAGTTTTACATGCATACCTACACATTGAACAGTTTCCACATGAGAAAAAACCTTTGGGTATCCCTCTTATGTTGGTAAATTCTGATTTTGTTTGGAATAAGCTGGGTGAAAGATGTGACGCCAATGTCTGCGCTTTCCGATATGTAAATTTAGGACCATTTTTTACAAACTTTGTTAGATCTTTATCTAAGGATAAAGTAGCCCAATGTTTCATGATTATGTCACGTATGTTCCGTACTTGGCGACTATATGTGGTAATAAACAATGGACATTCCTCACCATATACTAAAGGTGGTTTACTTTTTGGTCTCTTTTGCTTTCTTGAAAGTACTGATCTGCCCATAGACTCAGCTGACTCAAACGCTTCTTGGATATCTTTCTGAGTATATCCTCTTACCAGAAATCTATTTGTTAGTTCCTTCGATTGTACAATAAAACTCTCATCATTTGTGCATAATCTGCGCAATCTCAGAAATTGTGCTTTGGGAATACTTTTAACCAATGACCGTGGGTGACAGCTCTTGGCAGAGAGCAATGTATTCCTGGAATTTGGTTTGCGGAATATTTGTGATTGAATTGCCATGTCATGATCGATGTAGAGGAGGAGATCTAGGAAACTAATACAATTAATATTCTGTTCATGGATGAATCTAATATTTAAATCATTATTATTTAGTGTGTTAACAAAAGAATTCAACGACGATTCATCTCCGTCCCATATCATTATGAGATCGTCGATGTACCGTTTAAAGAATATGATATTAGAGAGATAAGTGTTAGTGCTGTGATATATAAACTGTAACTCCCAAAAACCCATAAATAAATTTGCGTATGACGGTGCAAAACTCGTGCCCATTGCAGTGCCTAATAATTGCAAATAAAATCGTGAATCGATAAAAAATAATTATGAGTGAGTAAAAAAGTGATAGATTCTAAGAGAAAGGTGCAAAGTGAAGTGGATAATTGTGACATATTTAAAAAGTGATTAACCGCTGATAACCCATGTTGATGCTGTATAATTGAATATAAAGAAACCACATCTAATGTGACCCATCTATAATGTGATTTCCAGACCACGTCCCCTAGATCGATCATGACATCTGCTGAATCTTTTATGTATGATGGTAGTTGAAATACCAGTGGTTTGAGATAGCTGTCCACATACCGCGATAACCCATCTCCCAAAGATCCAATGCTAGCCACTATAGGGCAGCCCGGAGGGTCGACCAGTGACTTATGGATCTTTGGAAGATGGTGGAATACCGGAATCACGGGATGTGGACAGCTCAAATAATCTACTTCCTTTTTATCAATAACACATAAATTTTTTCCAAAGTCAATAAGTTCTTTTAATTGTAGAGAAAAATTCACCGTAGGATCCCCTCTAAGGGGTTTGTAATGAGTAACATCACTCAACTGCCTCAGAGCCTCCTGTCTATATTGTACAGTGGACAGAACTACCAAAGCCCCGCCCTTATCTGCATTACGAAACATGATGTCTGTTCTAGATTTAAGTTGTTCTAGTTGCTGATATTCAGTGTATGTTAAGTTTTTTGCCTGTATGGAGGATTGTGAGAAACCTTGGGCTAATAGCCTCAAGTCCCTTTCTACTAGGCCCTCGAAAGTGGTAATAAAGGGTCCCCGGTTGTAGTTGGGGCAAAATATTGATTTCCTTTTTAGGCCTGAGTTATGATTACCAAAGAAGGACTGAGAAAAATTATTCAAGTTTTCCCCTTGTTGTTCCAACAATCCTTCCATGTCAGACAGCACACATGTTTCCTGAAAATTAAAGTTAGACATATTATCCATCTCATTAGACTCATCATCATCTATGCACATTGGTACCTGACTCCCAAGTTCTGTAGAGTCAGTGACATCAAATTTACTCCTGGTAGAAAAGAATTTTTTTAAAGTTAATTTACGTGTAAATCTTTGAAGATCGATAACAGTTTGGAACAGCTGGAAGTCCTGGACCGGGGCAAACCCTAGACCCTTATTCAACACAGATAATTGTTCAAAGGAAAGCTCCACACCTGAAAGATTGATTATGTTATTATTACGAATAACCTGGTCTACATATACTTCTTCCTTTTTGTCCTTCCTCTCACTTCTCCGTTTCCTCCTTGAGCGTCTGGTTCCTTTTGCTGCCTTGTTCCTGCCGGTAAAAAAGAAGAAGAGGAGGAAGAAGGCTGGTTTGAAGATTTTGATCTAGCAGCTGCAGAACTGATAGAAGATCTGCTGTCGCTTCTTGATCTCCCATGATTATCTCTTATACCCTCTGTAGAGCCTTCAAAGGAGACAGAGTGTGCTCTTGCCTCATAGTCAGAAGCATCTGAGTCCATGCTAGAGGCCTCCACGGGTCTACTCTTCAAAATAGATTTATTCGGTGTATTCTTCGCCCACCCCTTTGAAAATGATTTAGAACCCCTAAATGTATGGCTCCTGGATTGTCCTTAAATTGGGGTTTCTGCCAACAATACATCTGTCCTTTAATGTAGTCCAAACGGTCCCTTTAAAACTTCTCATGTTTTTTGTCGCTTATTGCATCTTCAATACTCTCTATGTTGGATAACAATGTTTTGTCATTTTTTACAAATTGTTCCATCTTAGCAAATGGTTTCAAATTGGTCCTATGTATATTGATATCAGACATTAACGCTTCTTTCTCTTTGGTCTTTTGCTGAATTATCAGCTCCATTAATGTTAATGAACATTGATCAAGGGCCTTTGTCCACTCATGTTCGAATTGCCTGTTGATAAAGCCAAATGTGGGTGTCTTTTTAATTCTCAAGCCTCTTGGTATCCTATTACATCTTATATAGTTGTTTAAAGACGTAATATCCCACCATAACCTAATGTTCATCACTAACAATATTTCTAGTTTCACAAAGTAATGGGTGAGATCAGAAGGTTCATCACAAATTACTTCGGTATTCTCATCGAATAAATGTGCTGCCTTTTTGGACCTTTTTGTGTTGTCCACACACGCATCCACATATGTTTCTCCATCAGTACAATCGGTTTCAGTGTCCACATCTTCCATCTCAGAAAAAATATTTTTTAAATCACTGTTTATTATATATATAAAAAAAGGAGTTACTAAGATAACTCAAAAAGAGGATATACTCAGAAAGATATCCAAGAAGCGTCTGAGTCAGCTGAGTCTATGGGCAGATCAGTACTTTCAAGAAAGCAAAAGAGACCAAAAAGTAAACCACCTTTAGTATATGGTGAGGAATGTCCATTGTTTATTACCACATATAGTCGCCAAGTACGGAACATACGTGACATAATCATGAAACATTGGGCTACTTTATCCTTAGATAAAGATCTAACAAAGTTTGTAAAAAATGGTCCTAAATTTACATATCGGAAAGCGCAGACATTGGCGTCACATCTTTCACCCAGCTTATTCCAAACAAAATCAGAATTTACCAACATAAGGGGGATACCCAAAGGTTTTTTCTCATGTGGAAACTGTTCAATGTGTAGGTATGCATGTAAAACTAAGACCGTAAAGTATGATGATAACAAAAAGAGCCATGTTATAAAAACATTTCTAAATTGCAATACCACCTTTACTATTTACTTGTTACAGTGCGGGTGCTCTATGCGGTATGTTGGCCGCACAAAAAGATCTTTAAAAACACGCATCGCGGAACACGTCCGCCTAATAAAAAAGAATGATGTTACACATCCAGTGCCCCGACATTTCTCTAAGTGTAGTGGGGGTGGTATTGAGAATTTTTCATTTATGGCCCTTGAACATGTTCCCCCACATACGAGGGGAGGAGACAGGGAGGGTACGCTTAATCGGCGTGAAATGTACTGGATATACACCTTGCGCACTCTCCACCCACTTGGCATCAACCAGGAGTGGGAACTCAAACACTTCCTGGCCGCCTGAGTGGTTGGGGAGTGTGAGGGGTGTATTATTCCAGTATACTTATAACTATGGAATATTGCTGTGTGTGAACAAGTCCTGTTTAGGAAGTCTTGTTTGGCTTTTGTGTATATACTATGTCTGCCACATCGCATTTCAATTTATATTGTAATCTGATCTGAATATGGTATGCTTTGTGTATATGGATATATGCTATTGTTTATAAATCCATCAGGAGACGGTTGATCCACATCATCCGATTCTAATATGATACATTACGTAATTCGTGTTGTTCTATTAATTATATATTATGTGATTATATACTATGTGAGCATTACAGTGTCTTTGTTTTTAATCCCAAGTTTTTTATTGGTAATAGGTGTTTATGTATGTCTATTATGTTTTATATATGTGGGTAATATGTATTTGGTCCCTTTAATAGGATGACGTCCAAATCTGACTTTGTGTAAAGATATGGGAGGCCCTTGCCAATTAGGGAGGTGCCTATTGTATACGTCATCTCCTATATAAGATCCGGTACTGTGTGGGGATCTTCACTCTTTGAAAAAGTCTTTCTATAGATGAAACGCGTCAGAGTGGTGCTATGTATGCTCACTGTGGAGCTTAATAAAGTTTTTTTAATTTTTCCAAGCGTTGGTTGTGTGGAGTGCTGTGACCACGGTTACCAAATCCTCCCCTGGCGTGAAAGTCCATCAGCATTGCTGTTGTCACTGCCCTTTTTGTGTTGAATGGTAAATTCAAATTCTTGCAAAGTCAAGCTCCATCTCAGCAACTTGCCATTCTCCCCTGAAACCCTCTGTAGCCAACTCAGGGGATTGTGGTCTATGATGACCGTGAAAGCCCTCCCATATACATAGGGCAGGAGCTTTTTGAGTGCCCACACAATGGCCAAGCACTCTTCTCAATAGTGGCATATGCCACCTCCCTGGGGAGCAGTTTGCGACTGAGATACACCACAGGGTGCTCTTTGCCATCGTCCCCCACCTGGCTCAACACAGCCCCAACACCAAAGTCTGAGGCATCAGTCTGAATAAGAAAATGCTTGGTATAGTCTGGGCATCCAGTATGGGGGCTCCAGCAAGCGCAGTTTTCAGGGCCTGGAAAGCAGTTTCACAGGTAGGAGTCCAGGTAATAAGCACAGGCAGTTGCTTCTTAGTCAGATCAGTCAGGTGTTTGGCCAGGGCGCTGTACTGTTGGACAAATTTCCTATAGTACCCTGCGGTGCCCAAAAATGCCATGACCTGTTTCTTGGTTTTTGGAACAGGCCACTCAACTATGGCTTATACCTTGGCTGGCTCTGGTTTGAGATGCCCTCCACCCACCCTGTGCCCTAAGTACAGGACTTCTGCCATCCCTACCATACACTTAGTGGGTTTTAAGGTAAGCCCAGCCTCCCTGATCCTATCCAGCACCGCAGCTACAAGTCCTATGTGGGATTCCCAGGAACTACTAAAGACAGCAATGTCATCTAAGTAAGCCCTGGCATAGCTCTGCATCCCTTCCAGTAACCTATTGACCAGGCATCACCAAAAACTCATAGAGGCCACTTGAAGTGATGAATGCTGACTTCTCCCTAGCCTGCAGGGTCAGTGGGATTTGCCAATAGCCTTTGCTCAAATCCATGGTGGTCAGATACTTTGCCCCAGCGAGTTCATCTAGTAACTCATCCATGCGGGGCATGGGGTAAGCATCTGACACTGTCCCAGCGTTGAGCAACTGGTAGTCTACACAAAACCGGGTGGTCTTGTCCTTCTTAGGAACTAGGACTACTTGACTTGCCCAAGGGCTCTGGGATGGAGTAATTACCCCTAGGGTCAGCATCTACTCTATCTCTCTCTCCATACTTGTCTTGACCTCTGCTGACACTCTATAAGCGTGCTTACGCAGAGGCTGCAGGTCCCCTGTGTGCACTGGGTGTTTTGTGAGATGTGTGGTCCCTGGTATGTCAGTGAAGAGGGCGCTAAACTGAGCTAGCATGTCCCTGGCTTCTCCCTTCTGCCTAGCACGTAACTGTGCCCCTATCTCTACCTGCTCTACAGTGTTTCCCTGCCTAGCCTCCCCTAGGAGATCAGGCAGAGCATTGCTCGCCGGATCCTCCAGCAGTGGGCTACAAATGGCCAGCACTGCTCCCATACTCGGTGCTCTGTATTCCTTCAACATGTTAATGTGGTATGTCTTGTGCCTCTCAGGCGCTACCTGTACAACATAGTTGCACTCATTCACCTTTCGGATAACCGAGTACGGTCCCAACCAGGCAGCCATCAGCTTGTTCTCCCGAGTGTGTTTGAGAACAAGCACCTGCTGTTCTGGGATGAATTCTCTGCTACGGGCATGCTGGTCATACCATTGCTTTTGCTTGGTCTGAGCAGCCCTGAGGTGGTCCTGGGCCACCCCCATGAGCATCTGTAACCGGTCTCTGAGATCTACTACATACTGGATCACTGAAGCATCAGTAGCAGTAGTCTCCCTTCTCATCCCTCACGGAATAGGTCCAGAGGTCCACGTACCCTGCGGCCATATAGTAGCTCGAAGGGGGAAAAGCCTGTAGATTCCTGCGGTACCTCTCGGTAGGCAAACAGCAAGTGCTGTAAATGAATCTCCCAGTCTTTCCCCTCCGCCTCTATAAAGGTCCGAAGCATCTGCTTCAGGGTACCGTTAAACCTCTCACATAATCCGTTTGTCTGGGGATGGTAAGGGGTAGTGCGCCGGTGCTGTACGCCGCAGGCATCCCAGAGACAATGTAACAGTTCACTCATGAACTGCGACCCCTGATCGGTTAGGATCTCACTAGGGAAACCTACCCTAGAGAAAATGTTCAGCAAAGCTGCTGCCACTGTCTTGGCACTTATGGTGCCAAGCGCTACCACCTCAGGGTTCCGGGTGGCAAAATCCACCACCGTGAGGATGTAGCGCTTCCCTGACCTGCTAGGAATCATGAGGGGTCCTATAAGGTCCATCGCTACCTTCTGGAAGGGTTCCCCTATTATCGGTAGGGGTCTCAGGAGTGCCTTCACACGGTCGCCCGCCTTACCCACTCGCTGGCAGGCATCACAGGAGCGGCAGAAGTTGCTCGCATCCCGGGATGCCCCCGGCCAGTAGTAACGCTGTAATAACCGGGCTCGCGTCTGGTGACCCCCTGATGTCCCGCTAACGGAATAGAGTGAGCTACCCATAACAATTGCTGTCGGTACCCTGGGGCACTACTAGCTGTGGCTTACCGGTTAAGCCCTCCTCTATCCCCGGGTTCCCTTCTTCTCTGTATAGGAGTCCCTTATGCCATAGGCAGCGCTCAGTGCCAACCTCTGCCTGAGATTCGGACGCCCGAAGTCTCACGCCGGCCAGGGTAGGGTCTGCCTTCACTGCCTTCCTAAACTGGGCTCCTAAGTCTGGCCACCCCCCAGTCATGTCATTGTCAGGGGAAGGGGACAGGGTGAGAGGGAACAATAAGTCAGCCTGTGGTTGCAACTGATCCTGGCTTACCTCCCCGGTCTCCTCTGCGCCCTCTGCTAACATTGGTCCCAAAGGCTGGGAGACTGGAGCGGCCGCTGCCGGTATTGCAGCGGGCTGGGGCACACGGTCGTAGGTGCAGGTCATCGGTTCCAGGTCGTTGCCCAAAAGAATTTCAGCATCCAAACCGGGTAAAACCCCACCTCCCGCACACCCTGGCCCACCCCCCAATCCAAAAAGATGCGGGCCACCAGCAAGAAACGTGGCTCTCTGTCGGCCACAGTGATCTGCATCCCAGGGCCTGGGAGCAATTCCTCTGGCCGGACCATATCAGGTCGGACCAGGGTCACTGCAGCTCCTGAATCCAGCAAGCCGACTGCTTGCCGGTCACTGACTGTGACCGGGGTGAGATGTTTGCTCCGGCCGTCCGTCTGCTGCAGGTCTGCGCTGAGATGTCCTCCGCTCCTGGCGGTAGGCATTGATGTATCCGGGATAGGGGTGACATGGGACGTCTCGCTGGGAGTTGTTTCCATGACCGGTCCTGGTTCTTTGGTGGAAGCCACCCGCACGCGGGCTACCGGCTTCGCAACTGGGGTGCGTTGTCCCTGATGGGGTCTGTTGGAACGCAGGGTTCCGGGCAATCTGGTCTGAGGTGACCAGTGCTGTTACAGTTGTAGCACCGGCGCTCATGCCGGAGCTCTCCCGCCTTCTGTGAACTGCTGCCCGCAGGTGGCTTTTGGGTCCACGGGGGATAGTAACAGACTTCTTGGCTGGCGCCGGTGCTGCCGCCGCTTTGGCTGGTGCCTTGGCAGTCATCTGGGACCGGCTGACCACATAGTCATCTGCCAGCCTCGCCGCCTCTGTGTAAGTCTTGGGCTTTTTGTCATACACCCAAGCCCTCACCACTGGCGGGCACTGCGGCATGAGCTGCTCCTGAAAGATGAGGTCCAGCAGGCGTTGGTAAGTCCTGGCCTCACAGCCCTCCACCCAGTGTAGCCCGTATAAAGCCATGCGGGTCACAGAGGTGACGTAGGTCTCCTGAGGCTGCCTCTCCTCCAGCCGGAATTTACCCCGGTAAGCTTCAGGGATAAAACCGTGCTGAAATAGCAATAGTTCTTTCAGGTGGTCATAATCATCAGCAAACTCCTCTGTACGCACCATCAATGTCTGCTTAGCCAAGCCGGAGAGTAGCGGGTCCAAGCGTGCAACCCTATGCTGGGGAAGCACCTTGTACCGCCGGCACTGCGTTTCAAAGTTCCTTAAAAACATGTCGATACGATCAGTGCCTTCCACGTACTTGGTGAGACTGTGCTTGTCCAGTTGGAGTTCATCTTTGCGGGGTTGGACCGGGGGGCAATAAGTGGGTCTGTTCACTGCCATAGAGAGAAACTTTAGCCGCTCCTCCGCTGTCCCTCGGTCTCCCCACTTGGTAATCAGTGCCAACATTTCAGGGGTAAACGGACTGGTGGCCACAGCCATCAGTGCCCCTCCTGTCGCACTTGTCCCGGGAGGTGCACTGGTCCCCTCCCCGGGATTCTGCCGCTCCGGCACTGGGTTCAGTCCCTGATCTCCGGGCGGCTGTACAAGGGCAAGCTGAGCCGTATCCTGAGACTCTGCCCGCTCGGCTTCATATTCCGTGATTGCGGCAACCATGTCTTCGACCTCCTGGTCCACATATTCCAGTCCATATTCATGGCACTTGTCTCTTAGTGACAAGTCTCTTAGCTGAGTTCTTGTCCTCAGGTAGTAGACATTTTCTGCTTCACTCATGGTTCTGGGTCGCAGCAGTGAGGTGGTGTGATAACTTGCGTTACTTGTTGCACTACCGTGTGTTCAATATCTTTAGTCCCAGGAACTTGCAATTACCATCAAGTTCCCACTGGATCACAGTACCCCGCAGAATACTGTAATCCAGGTCCAGTTCAATCCCGCCGCTGCCACCAGTTAATATATAAGCCTGTGACGATAGCTTATCACAGGCTGTAATTTACACAAATAACTGGGTTTGAACTGAACGAGGCTTAGATATAATAAAGTATAATTATTCCTTTGGATAGGTGAACACACGAAATAATACAAGACAAGAAGTACACTTACTTTGGGGATGGGGGATGAGAAGTATGTAGCATAGCAATTCTCTCGCAATCAGGTAACAATTCAGATGATATCAGAAGACAAAGGATAAAGGGTGAACAACAGTTTATAAACCTTAACATTAAGTACAGGTGATTGGTCTTCAATTACCTCTATCCACTCATTAACGTGCGAACACATTTTGATACATGCCCCCCTGCTAGCTGGTACATGCGCATTAGAACTCTGGGGTCTCATTTCTGTAGTCCCTCATCTGCATCAGGAATGCCAGCTAGTCTACCAGATTGGATTCCGGGCAGGATATTCTTTGTTGTAAGGTGTTAAATGGGACACTTAAAGACTGCTCTGGTTTGAGTAATCTCCGCCCTCCTGTAAACAGTGGAGGTGACAAAATCCTTTGAACAATACTTAAGTCCTAGACATTGGGTCGCCTCTCTGGCCATATGCTAACCTGGTGTGCAAAGGAATTTCCTCTGGGTTTTATCCCTGCTTTGGGACAGAGTGTGAAGGATAAAATACAAACATATTAAAATATCCGGTTCCGTTGGGTCCAGCAGGTCAAAACTTCCCAGTTCTCAATGCCGGAACTGGGACACCCTATGGTCCAATTTGCGACTTGCTACGACCTTTGGAACCAGAGATACACAAATACACCTTAAACCGTTTCCTATTTTAATACAAAAAACTCCGCTGTAAATTAAATCACGGTTTTTCACTAAATCCCCATTGAAAACAACGGGCTCCGCCGCCATAGACTTTCAATGGCAAACCGCCGCCTCTGGTGGCTATGGGAATCCGCAGCCATAGATTTTCAACGGGGCGACGCCGCCGTTGAAGTCAATGGGGGTTTTCCGCCATAGCCGGTCAATGGAGACTGGCCGCCATTGGAGTCTATGGGAAAAGTCCCGAACTTTCAAGGGGTCCATACTCCGTCGGGTTGGTCCAAGAGGGTCAAGGATAGTTCTGCAGCGATGCCGGAGCAGTGACTACAGATACCCCAAACCCTGATCCTCTGGACCCTCCGGAACCGGAGCTATGGATTCCCAAATTTCAGCTTTTGACACTTAGCCGTTTTCTTGAGCTGTTTCTGCCGCCGCCATTGGAACCTATGGCGCGAACTGCTCTTCTCTGTTTGACCCTTATCGGGGGTCCAGGATACGGGGACCCGGTTATGGTCGCGTGGAGGGAGGTCTAGGAACTAGGGGCAAAAATAATTTTATTTCTATGTGCTCTAGAACTGTTTATTCCCACGCCACTTGTCGTTGAACTTGACTGTTAAGTGATCAAAGCTCTCTTATTGAAAATGTATCCGCTTTGTGGTTTTGCGGTTTGGACGGCAGCCAACTCGTTCCTGGAAAGCTCCTTTGAGGGATTTCCATTGAAGTCAATGGGCCCATTGACTTACAATGGGAAACTGCCGCTCCTCCTCTCGGACGCCATCTGCTGGTCTTCACAGGAAACAGGACCCCGACAGCAAGATTCGAATTGAAACACATGGAGCTCCAATGGCGGCTTATGGGACCCTGCAAAATGGTGCCTGAAAAGGCGGGAAAATTACACAAAGGGCTATAATCACTAAACAACTATTAACCCTTGTGCTCCCGGATGGATCCTAGTGTGTGTGTGATGCAGACACTGATTAAACCAGATATTACAATAAAACATGGGAACAGGGGAATACACATTTACATGTCATAACAAGGGTTAAATCATATCTCTGGACCTCAGCCCAGTTAACCCCGTGTTTCCCTGGTGAGGTCAGGGGATGCCCAAATGGGGTGCAACCACTTTAATCCCGGGTCACCCCCTTTCTCCCTCTACACTCACCAATTCAAATGCAAAAACAATTTAATGTAGAAACACAAGCATAAGTGGTAAGAGCAGGAGAAAGGACCGGGAGGTCCGAAACGTCGCTTCTTTTTTCCTGCTGTTACCCCTGATGCTTGTGTTTCTACATTAAATTGTTTTGCATTTGAATTGGTGAGTGCTGCGGATTTTGTACATCAGGATTTTGTCTATTTTTGCTGCTGGATGGTAATCCTGGTTGCACTGCTTGCTCCACAACTGACCAGATAAGTTGCTTTCCTTATATTTTCCCCTGTTGAGTGCCCTGAACATTCTTGTGTGTCTATATATTTATACATCATCCGCACGCCAGCGCGCACACGGATGCAACACAACAGGCTTGCAATCCAGGTACACCCACACGGGAGAACACAGCCCATCACACTGACCAGCAGTCAGCACGCGTCCACGCCAAAGAAAAGGCGACCGCACGGACCCTCCCAGCAACTACCTCAGAACGTGACCAGCACGCCGATGCCTCAGGCCTGACAGACATAGCCAAGTACATGATCCGACGTGACCTGTTGCAAACAGGACTCATCAACTTTGACGACCGTCCTGAGAACTACCGGACGTGGAAGTTCACGTTCAAGGACGCAATCGACAGCCTAGGCTTCTCAGCAAGGGAAGAGCTCAACCTGTTATCCAAATGGCTGGGAACGAATCCAGGGAGCACGCGAGGAGGCTTCGGACGGCAAACGCGAACCACCCCCAAGTAGGTTTTGACCTAGTGTGGGAAAGGCTAGAAGAGTGCTACGGAAGCCCCAAACTAGAGACTACTCAAAGCTACGAGAGCTCGGAGACCTGCTGCAAGAGCTGGAGGTTGCAAGGAAAGACCATTCCTTAACAGGTCTCAACGTCCTAGACTCAGCTCGTGAAGTGAGACCCATCCTGGAGAAGCTACCCTTCAACCTCCAAGAAAGGTGGATTTCACAAGACTCCAAATACAAAAGGGAGAAGCAAGTCGCCTTCCCCCCATTCTCATTCTTCTTGAGCTTCATCCGCAAAGCGGCAAGGACAAGGAACGATCACAGTTTCATCTTGGGTGCGCAAACCACACACAGTGCAAGCAGCCTGAGGAATGAGAGACCAGTGGCGAGATACGGTAACACTCAAACACCCATCTCGGTCCACAGGATGTACGTGCCTCCCACGACCCAAACTACTCCCGATCAGTCGGTCGCCGGATACGAGGAACCAAGGGACCCAAACAGGGAATGTCCCATACACAAGAAGCCACACCCACTTAACAAGTGCTTTGGGTTCAGGATGAAGTCCCAAGAGGTTACTTGGAGAATTCAGAGTTTGCTTCAGGTGCTGCGGATTCACGACTCACCTAGTCAGAGACTGTAAAGAAGAAATCAAATGTACAGTGTGCAAAAGTGACAAGCACGTAAGTTACATCCAGAGGCGCTAACACTCCACCAACTCAACAACCCATCCTCCGTATCGGAGCATGGCGGGGAGAAAGGAGAGCCAACATCCATCACATCTCAGCGCAAAGAGGTTTGTGGAAAAGAAAGCGACAAAATGTCCTGTGACAAAATATGCCTTGTCGCAGTGCACCCCCAGGGACAACCTGAGAAGGCTATTCGGATGTATGCAATCCTCGACGACCAAAGCAACAGATCATTGGCGAAGACGGAGTTCTTCAACTTGTTCAACTTACAAGACAATGCCTCACCCTACACCCTCAGAACCTGTGCAGGGTCGACTGAGTCAACAGGGAGAAGAGCAAGTGGTTTACGTCATATGTTCAGTGGATAACAGAGTGAAGATAGCTCTCCCCACATTCATCGAGTGCAACCACATGGCCACAAACAGGGATGAGATTCCCACGCCAGACATGGCACGCCATTACCCGCACCTCAGAGGAATAGCCAACTACATCCTGCCGGTAGAACAAGGTGCCAAGATCTTGCTGCTGCTCGGTAGGGACATCATGAGGGTACATAAAGTCCGTTAACAGCATAATGGACCCCACAATGCACCATACGCCCAAAGACTTGACCTAGGATGGGTGATAGTGGGCAGCGCGTGCACTGACAAAGAGCACGGACAAGACTATGTTGACGCCCGCAGAACTGTGATAACAGAATGTGGACACACATCCCTCTCTGAACTATGTCTTGGCCATCTCCAAGTGACAGGAGGGCCAAGTGAAGAAAAGAGACAAGGTCATACCCCTGAGATCAACAAAAACATCCTCACATCAGGGGGATGCGACAATGGCCTAGGATGCTTAGTGGTTCAGACAACCAAGGATGATGAGTCGACTCCACTGAAGGAAGAAAGTAACCTCCCAAAGGTGACCAACAAAGGGATCGCCCAAAAGACGATAAACAATCGGTCGCTCCTCCTGCGAGCAATGGCACGGCTGAGACGTACAGTTGTTCCTCTCCACAGAGTATCAAGTGACAAAGCAGCCAGCTGTCACAGCTGGCATAGCCGCAAAAGATTGCGCCCTACAGGTGAAGCCACAGTGTCAAAAAGACTGTCTTCTCACACGTCTAAAAAGAGACAGTCACAGAGACATTTCATAAAGGGATTTACTAGGGCAAAAGAGACTGTTCTTCGTTACGTCCAGGGAGAAAATAACCTCCTGATGGCAGTTAACAAAAAGACACAAAAGCATTTCACCAAACTACGTGGAGATGTTCTCGTGCAAGAGGAATGCACAGATGACCTACGGTGCACAGCGTTCCAGACAACAAGGGATGATGACAAGCAAACACCATCGAGGGAAGATAGAGGATTCCCGATGTTAACAGTCAAGGAGCTCTCCAAAGACGGACCAGGCAGTTGGGTGACTCCGCTACCACTCCATTCACCAAAAGGACGCCTCCCGAACAATAGAGAACCTGCCATCTCTAGGCTCACTTCGCTCCGCCGCAACCCACAAAGGAGACCACGAATCAAATTGTGGTCTTCACGCGGAAGAGATTCCTTAGTGGACACGCAGAGCCAGCGCCTTCACTGAAGGAAGGTAAAAAATGCCGGCACCTCCCATCATCTGGTGTCCACCACCGTCAGAAACCCAGCCAGATCTGGGTAACGTTCAGCTCCAATGCTCAGCACCAGGAAGCCTCTCCAAACGGGGCACTACTCACTGGACCAGACTTGACAACCGGTCTTCCAGGGGCGTTGATCCGCTTCTGCAAGGAGCCAAAGGCCATCTCCTTCCGCCAAACGCCAGGTGATAGGGTGACAAACTACCATGACTGGCACATCCACGAGGTGATGCACTCTGTAGAGAAAACTACAGAGTCAAAGGGACTGTTCTCTCACAAAGTTGAAAGAAAACAGTGCAAGAGACCTTTACACAAAGACATTGTGGTGCATCAAGCTCACCTAGAGCTGTGAATCCGCCTACTTCCCTTACCGAGATGGCGAAGGACTTCTAGCTGGAGTTACCGGCCGGTATCCTATCGTTATGTGGACATCATCTTTGCATTGTTATGTTGTTATATTGCACATATGTTCCACATATACCTAGAATATAGTGGTATCTCCAGATACCAGACGGGGAGTGTCATGGAACAAGAATCACATCCCTGTTTCACCCCCCTCTTTCCTTTGCAGCTTCTGCCTGTCAGTTCTTATTTTCAGCTGCATGGAGCTTGCATACACACACTGTGCCTGTGTGATATGTTACAATGTTGCATTTCTTGCCTCTAGACACGTAATCAGTGAGTTTCTATTGCAGCCTCTGAGATCCTTCTCAGAATGGGCTATTCTGCCCTCCCCCCTGTTTTGTTCACAGATAGTCTGTCCCAAGACTATTCCTTTTACCCACATTGCTCCTCACTTCCTTTTCTACCCTGCAGACAGTGAGTACAGCACGCATCTCTGTTACTCTCCTATGGCAAGGCCATCTCTTTCTACCTGCTTCTAACTACAAATCACTACTACACACCATTCACGAGAACCTGCATTCTGCTGCTAAAGTGAAGGAAATATTATAGGACTTGGAGTGATTTGGAAAGGGGGCTGAGTTAATGCTATCGGGGGCCATTCACACATCAATCGTGACCCTGGCTTCAGAATTCTGTCGTCAGACATCACTGTTAATCCATTCTTTGAGACTCCGAGACAGCGTGTGGGAGTGCACGTTTGCACTGTGTTCCCCCTGCAGGCACTCAACACTTGCGATGCTGCTCACGGTTCCAGTCAGAGTTTCACTGTCGGATACTTTTTCCAATGTTCTCAAATCACCAGATTCCTAGACAGTACTAGAGTCCTAAGGCTTAACCCTACGCGTTTCATTGCTAAGTACTTGCGACTTCATCAGGGGTAAAAATGGGTGAACCAGATAGTCCTTAGATAACAAGAATCCTAAGAAATTAATTGGACAACCTGTATTAACCCATTATAGAAGAAAAGGAGTGTCTCCTATTAGGGAAAAGGGATATGGGTAAACAAAACACGAATCACCACTTAAATATACAGAATAAAACACACGCAGAGAGAGACTTAATGTAAATAACGGACAAAATCTTTGTGAACTAAAAGTTACACACATACAATATATACATAGTGTTTGTATATCATAACTACATATCTCAATTCTTACAAACATGTTATAAACCAATTGGATTATTACATGTTAAACGTGTGTATGCTACCGCTTGTTTTTGGAGTTCGCAATCTTCGACTTTCCTGCTTTGTTATAAGACCCTGCAGGATTTTATAACATATGCTCAATAGATCCCACTGCTGCTACCAGTTATTATACGCCTGTCATGGGAGACCAGGTTTATCAACACCTTTTATACCAGGATCATATGATTGAGCAAAGCAAGGAGGTAAAATAAATTTTAATTTATTTCAGAAAAAGACATACACACAATATAACACAATTTACACAGTTAACACACCTACTGGGAACGGGGCTAATAAATAAAATCTTCTTTTAAACGAAATTGTCAAAAATGACCTCTATAGGAGCCATTTCCAATGACCGGGAGGTACTCACAAAAGTCTTAGAACTGATTTCAGCATGCAATGCCAGCCGCAACTGCTACGTTCTCAAAAAGCAGGACTTATAAACTTTCCTGCACATTCCTTTTTGCTTTGCAGGATAATAGTGATCATAGTTTGACCACCCAGTCCCTCTTTGGTATTCGAAACCGGCTACACTGATTCTCAAAATCGTTTAGAAATGAGTCCAGGTCATCCGTGCCATCAATGAACTTGCTAAATCTGTGGTGGTCCGGCTGGGAAAGCTCTTGTTCCCCGTTTACAAGGTGGGAGTGAGAGGCCCTTCCAACTGCTATCTTGTGGAGCTGTACCCTCTGTTCATAGCTGATCCCCTCTCCCCAGGTGGTGAGCAGTGCGCCGAGTGCAGAGGCCGGCAGTCCAGCAGCCGCAGCCGTGAACCTATCCGCACCCCTTGGCACCAAGCCACCCTCAAACGGGCGGTCACCGTCACCCTCCCCCTGTCCTTCAAGCCCCGGAGATGGAGTGACCTCCTGCAGGGCCATCTTAACGTATGAGCATGCTGGGCAGTTGCCTGGGGGCCCCACAGCATAGGGGGGCCCCACGCGTCCGGCCAATGCGTGCCCACCATAGGGTTGCCAGGTGTCTGGTTTTCACTGGACATGCCTGTAATTCTGCTGCCTGTCCTCTGGTATAAAATTGTTGCGGCAGTGGCAGCGTGAGGGCTGGCATGGTCAGTGGCGAGGGCAGGCGATCGTTAAGTGCTGAGAGGGTGGGCGGAGGCAGAGAGAGGGGGGGCCGGGACGGTGGCTGGGCAGAGGAAGGAGGAACGGTGTGCTGTCCCTGATTGGAGTAGAGGACTGTCACGGTAGCTTATGACAAGATATAATGAACACCAAATATCTGGGTTGAACTGAACGAGGCTTAGATATAATAAAATATATTTATTCCTTAAAAAAGGTGAGCACAGCAATATAGTACAATTAACAGACAAGAAGGTAACACTTACTTAGGGTTGGGGAATGGAGAAGTATCAGCTAGCAATTCTCCAGCAATCCGGTGACATTCAAGAGGGTATCAGAAGAAGAACTAAAAACTGTAGGGTTGACACAGTTTATATACCTGTGTAACCCTATTCTTAACATTGAATACAGACGATTGGTGAACAATTATCTATATCCAATCCCTAACGTGGAGACACAGATTAACCCATGCCCCCCAGCTAATTAGCCCATGTGTACTGGGACTCTATGGGTAGCCCCATAATTAAATCAGGGGCGATGACCAGTTTACCAAATGAAGTATCTGCATTGTTTGTATGTGTAGACATAACACTTACAAACCACTCCAGTTTGATAATTCTCCACCCTCAGGTAATAATTAGAGTGGCAGAGTCTGTTGATTAGTACTGGTCTGTTGATTAGTACTTAGTGTAAACAATCCGGGCAGTTAACTTTTGATCACAGTGCTTAGGCTCAATCAGCCAGCTGCCCTTCATGACGTATTAGCATAGCAGATGGTCTGCATTTTCAGAGCAGATCCAAAATACCATACATATATACTTTAATATCTACACATATTAATAAGTTCCATTCTGGTGGGCTCAGTGAGTCGAAATTTGCCAGTTCTTAATGCCTACAGTGACTCCACATATTGGCCAAATATCAACTCTTTGCGACCTCCAGAATTGGAGATACAGAAATGCACTTTAAAACATCTTTAAAATACAGGATTATAATGAAACATGGGAACAGGGGAACATACATTTTCATGACATGACAAGGTGTAAACCACCTTCCTGGACCACAGTCCAGTTAACCCCTTGCCTCCCTGGTGAGGTCAGGGGGTGGCCATATGGGGTGCAACCCCTTTAATACCGGGCCAACCCCCTCTCCCTCTACAAGGGCAGCCAATCAGACGACAGCGGGGGTGGAGCCCACACCCCGGCGGGCCAGAGATATATTCCTATGTTGTCTGTGTCCTGCAGGAGATAAGTAAAGTACAATGTAGGGCAGGGCTGCACAACATGCGGCCTGCTGGGGCAACCCGTGCGGCCCTCGACGGTCCCCCTTCAACCCCCCCCTTCTTTACCCCCCCTTCCCTGGTACGGAAAGGACGCGTTCCAGTAGGAGTGCGCTCCAGCACTGTCTGTGCGCGCTCTCACCTAACCTCCTCCCTCCTCCAGCACGGGGACGCGCTCTAGCAGTGTAGCATGACCCGGAACTTACGGGTCTGCTGCTAGAGCGCGCATCCCTCACGCTTCCCTGCTGCAGGTAAGCAGGGGCTGCGGGGCTGCTGACATGGGAGAGGGGCTGCGGGGCTGCTGACATGGGAGGGGTCTGCTGACATGGGAGGGGCGCTGCTGACATGGGAGGGGGGTGGGAGGCTGCTGACATGGGAGGGGGGCTGCTGACATGGGAGGGGCGCTGCTGACATGGGAGGGGGGTGGGGGGCTGCTGACCTGCTAAGAGGGCTGCTGACATGGGAGGGAGGTGGTGGGCTGCTGACATGGGAGGGGGGTGGGGGGCTGCTGACATGGAATGGGCTGGGGGGGCTGCTGACATGGGAGTGGGCTGCTGACATGGGAGGGTGTGGGGGGCTGCTGACATGGAATGGGCTGGGGGGCTGCTGACATGGAATGGGCTGGGGGGGCTGCTGACATATGGGGGGGCTGCTGACATATGGGGGGGCTGCTGAAATGGAAGGGGCTGGGGGGGACTGCTGAAATGGAAGGGGCTAGGGGGATTGCTGAAATGGAATAGGCTGGGGGGACTGCTGAAATGGGCTGGGGGCTGCTGCTATGGGCTGTGGGGCCCGACTCTGTTTTCCTTGTGAGGGGGGAGAGTGGTGTGAGTTGCAGGGGGGAAGGGGAGTGATGTGAGTTTCAGGGGAGGAGAGTGATGTGAGTTGCAGGGGGGGAGAGTGATGTGAGTTGTAGGGGGGAGTGTGATGTGAGTTGCAGGGGGGAGAGTGATGTGAGGTGCAGGGGGCAGAGTGATGTGAGTTGCAGGGGGGAGAGTGATGTGAGTTGCAGGGGGGGAGAGAGTGATGTGACGTGCAGGGGGGAGAGTGATTTGAGGTGCAAGGGGGGAGAGAGTGATGTGAGGTGCAAGGGGGGGAGAGAGTGATGTGAGGTGCAGGGGGAGAGTGATGTGAGGTGCAAGGGGAGGAGAGAGTGATGTGAGGTGCAGGGGGGAGAGTGATGTGAGTTGCAGGGGGTGGAGAGTGTTGTGAGGTGCAGGGGGGAGAGTGATGTGAGGTGCAAGATGGGGGGGAGAGAGTGATGTGAGGTGCAGGGGGGGAGAGTGATGTGAGATGCAGGGGGGTGAGTGATGTGAGTTGCATGGGGGGAGAGTGATGTGAGTTGCAGGGAGGAGAGTGATTTGAGGTGCAAGGGGGGGAGTGATGTGAGGTGCAAGGGGGAGAGTCATGTGAGGTGCAGGGGGGGAGAGTGATGTGAGTTGCAGGGGGGAGAGTGATGTGAGTTGCAGGGGGGGAGAGTTATGTGAGTTGCTGGGGGGAGAGTGATGTGAGTTGCAGGGGGGGAGAGTGATGTGAGTTGCAGGGGGGGAGAGTGATGTGAGTTGCAGGGGGGAGAGTGATGTGAGTTGCAGGGGGGGAGAGAGTGATGTGAGGTGCAGGGGGGGAGAGTGATGTGAGGTGCAAGGGGGGGAGAGAGTGATGTGAGGTGCAAGGGGGGAGAGAGTGATGTGAGGTGCAGGGGGGTAGAGTGATGTGAGTTGCAGGGGGAGAGTGATGTGAGGTGCAAGGGGAGGAGAGAGTGATGTGAGGTGCAAGGGGGGAGAGAGTGATGTGAGGTGCAGGGGGGTAGAGTGATGTGATTTGCAGGGGGAGAGTGATGTGAGGTGCAAGGGGAGGAGAGAGTGATGTGAGGTGCAGGGGGGAGAGTGATGTGAGTTGCAGGGGGTGGAGAGTGATGTGAGGTGCAGGGGGGAGAGTGATGTGAGTTGCAGGGGGAGAGTGATGTGAGGTGCAAGGGGAGGAGAGAGTGATGTGAGGTGCAGGGGGAGAGTGATGTGAGTTGCAGGGGGGGAGTGATGTGAGGTGCAAGGGGGGGGGGAAGAGAGTGATGTGAGGTACAAGGGGGGGAGAGAGTGATGTGAGGTGCAGGGGGGAGAGTGATGTGAGTTGCAGGGGGAGAGTGATGTGAGGTGCAAGGGGAGGAGAGAGTGATGTGAGGTGCAGGGGGAGAGTGATGTGAGTTGCAGGGGGTGGAGAGTGATGTGAGGTGCAGGGGGGAGAGTGATGTGAGTTGCAGGGGGAGAGAGTGATGTGAGGTGCAGGGGGGGAGAGTGATGTGAGTTGCAGGGGGAGAGGGATGTGAGGTGCAAGGGGAGGAGAGAGTGATGTGAGGTGCAGGGGGGAGAGTGATGTGAGTTGCAGTGGGTGGAGAGTGATGTGAGGTGCAGGAGGGAGAGTGATGTGAGTTGCAGGGGGGGATTGATGTGAGGTGCAAGGGGTGGGAAGAGATTGATGTGAGGTGCAGGTGGAGGGAGAGTGATGTGAGTTGCAGGGGGAGAGTGATGTGAGGTGCAGGGGGGAGAGTGATGTGAGTTGCAGGGGGTGGAGAGTGATGTGAGGTGCAGGGGGGAGAGTGATGTGAGGTGCAAGATGGGGGGGAGAGAGTGATGTGAGATGCAGGGGGGTGAGTGATGTGAGTTGCATGGGGGGAGAGTGATGTGAGTTGCAGGGAGGAGAGTGATTTGAGGTGCAAGGGGGGGAGTGATGTGAGGTGCAAGGGGGGAGAGTCATGTGAGGTGCAGGGGGGGAGAGTGATGTGAGTTGCAGGGGGGAGAGTGATGTGAGTTGCAAGGGGGGAGAGTTATGTGAGTTGCAGGGGGGAGAGTGATGTGAGTTGAAGGGGGGGAGAGTGATGTGAGTTGCAGGGGGGGAGAGAGTGATGTGAGGTGCAGGGGGGAGAGTGATGTGAGGTGCAAGGGGGGGAGAGAGTGATGTGAGGTGCAGGGGGGGAGAGTGATGTGAGGTGCAAGGGGGGGAGAGAGTGATGTGAGGTGCAAGGGGGGAGAGAGTGATGTGAGGTGCAGGGGGGTAGAGTGATGTGAGTTGCAGGGGGAGAGTGATGTGAGGTGCAAGGGGAGGAGAGAGTGATGTGAGGTGCAGGGGGGAGAGTGATGTGAGTTGCAGGAGGTGGAGAGTGATGTGTGGTGCAGGGGGGAGAGTGATGTGAGTTGCAGGGGGAGAGTGATGTGAGGTGCAAGGGGAGGAGAGATTGATGTGAGGTGCAAGGGGGAGAGTGATGTGAGTTGCAGGGGGTGGAGAGTGATGTGAGTTGCAGGGGGGAGAGTGATGTGAGTTGCAGGGGGAGAGAGTGATGTGAGGTGCAGGGGGGGAGAGTGATGTGAGTTGCAGGGGGAGAGGGATGTGAGGTGCAAGGGGAGGAGAGAGTGATGTGAGGTGCAGGGGGGAGAGTGATGTGAGTTGCAGGGGGTGGAGAGTGATGTGAGGTGCAGGAGGGAGAGTGATGTGAGTTGCAGGGGGGGGAGTGATGTGAGGTGCAAGGGGTGGGAAGAGAGTGATGTGAGGTGCAGGTGGGGGAGAGTGATGTGAGTTGCAGGGGGAGAGTGATGTGAGGTGCAGGGGGGAGAGTGATGTGAGTTGCAGGGGGTGGAGAGTGATGTGAGGTGCAGGGGGGAGAGTGATGTGAGGTGCAAGATGGGGGGGAGAGAGTGATGTGAGATGCAGGGGGGTGAGTGATGTGAGTTGCATGGGGGGAGAGTGATGTGAGTTGCAGGGAGGAGAGTGATTTGAGGTGCAAGGGGGGGAGTGATGTGAGGTGCAAGGGGGGAGAGTCATGTGAGGTGCAGGGGGGGAGAGTGATGTGAGTTGCAGGGGGGAGAGTGATGTGAGTTGCAGGGGGGGAGAGTTATGTGAGTTGCAGGGGGGAGAGTGATGTGAGTTGCAGGGGGGGATAGTGATGTGAGTTTCAGGGGGGGAGAGTGATGTGAGTTGCAGGGGGGAGAGTGATGTGAGTTGCAGGGGGGGAGAGAGTGATGTGAGGTGCAAGGGGGGGAGAGAGTGATGTGAGGTGCAAGGGGGGAGAGAGTGATGTGAGGTGCAGGGGGGTAGAGTGATGTGAGTTGCAGGGGGAGAGTGATGTGAGGTGCAAGGGGAGGAGAGAGTGATGTGAAGTGCAGGGGGGAGAGTGATGTGAGTTGCAGGAGGTGGAGAGTGATGTGAGGTGCAGGGGGGAGAGTGATGTGAGTTGCAGGGGGAGAGTGATGTGAGGTGCAAGGGGAGGAGAGAGTGATGTGAGGTGCAGGGGGGAGAGTGATGTGAGTTGCAGGGGGTGGAGAGTGATGTGAGGTGCAGGGGGAGAGTTATGTGAGTTGCAGGGGGGGAGTGATGTGAGGTGCAAGGGGGGGAAGAGAGTGATGTGAGGTACAAGGGGGGGAGAGAGTGATGTGAGGTGCAGGGGGGAGAGTGATGTGAGTTGCAGGGGGAGAGTGATATGAGGTGCAAGGGGAGGAGAGAGTGATGTGAGGTGCAGGGGGAGAGTGATGTGAGTTGCAGGGTGTGGAGAGTGATGTGAGGTGCAGGGGAGAGAGTGATGTGAGTTGCAGGGGGCGAGAGTGATGTGAGGTGCAGGGGGGAGAGTGATGTGAGTTGCAGGGGGAGAGGGATGTGAGGTGCAAGGGGAGGAGAGAGTGATGTGAGGTGCAGGGGGGAGAGTGATGTGAGTTGCAGGGGGTGGAGAGTGATGTGAGTTGCAGGGGGGAGAGTGATGTGAGGTGCAAGGGGTGGGAAGAGAGTGGTGTGAGGTGCAGGTGGGGGGAGAGTGATGTGAGTTGCAGGGGGAGAGTGATGTGAGTTGCGGGGGGGAGTGTTATGTGAGGTGCAAGGGGGGCGAGAGTGATGTGAGGTGCAGGGGGGGAGAGTCATGTGAGGTGCAGAGGGGGGGTAGAGTGATGTGAGTTGCAGGGGGGGAGAGTGATGTGAGTTGCAGGGGGGGAGAGTGATGTGAGTTGCAGGGGGGAGAGTGATGTGAGTTGCAGGGGGGAGAGTGATGTGAGTTGCAGGGGGGAGAGTGATGTGAGTTGCAGGGTGGAAGAGTGATGGGAGGTGCACGGGGGTGTGTGTGATGTGAGGTGCAAGGGGTGGGAAGAGAGTGGTGTGAGGTGCAGGTGGGGGGAGAGTGATGTGAGTTGCAGGGGGAGAGTGATGTGAGTTGCGGGGGGGAGTGTTATGTGAGGTGCAAGGGGGGCGAGAGTGATGTGAGGTGCAGGGGGGGAGAGTCATGTGAGGTGCAGAGGGGGGGTAGAGTGATGTGAGTTGCAGGGGGGGAGAGTGATGTGAGTTGCAGGGGGGGAGAGTGATGTGAGTTGCAGGGGGGAGAGTGATGTGAGTTGCAGGGGGGAGAGTGATGTGAGTTGCAGGGGGGAGAGTGATGTGAGTTGCAGGGTGGAAGAGTGATGGGAGGTGCACGGGGGGGTGTGTGATGTGAGGTGCAAGGGGGGGGGAGAGAGTGATGTGAGTTGCAGGGGGGGAGAGTTATGTGAGGTGCAAGGGGGGCGAGAGTGATGTGAGGTGCAGGGGGGGAGAGTCATGTGAGGTGCAGAGGGGGTGTAGAGTGATGTGAGTTGCAGGGGGGGGAGAGTGATGTGAGTTGTAGGGGGGGGGGAGAGATGTGAGTTGCAGGGGGGGAGAGTGATGTGAGTTGCAGGGGGGAGAGTGATGTGAGTTGCAGGGGGGGAAGAGTCATGTGAGGTGCAAGGGGGGGAGAGTGATGTGAGCTGCAAAGGGGGGAGAGAGTGATGTGAGGTGCAGGGGGGGAGAGTGATGTGAGTTGCAGGGGGGGGAGAGTGATGTGAGGTGCAAGGGGGGGAGAGAGTGATGTGAGGTGCAGGGGGGAGAGTCATGTGAGGTGCAGGGGAGGAGGGTGATGTGAGGCACAGGGGGGGAGAGTGATGTGAGGTGCAGGGGGGAGAGTGATGTGAGGGGCAGGGGGGGAGAGTGATGTGAGGTGCAGGGGGGTGGGATGTGTGTGGTGTGCAGGGGGTTATTGTGTGTTTGATGTGGAGGGGGAGTATTATGTGTGTGGGTGAGGGAGAGAGATGGGGGTATGAGAGATAGATCGGGAGTATCGCAAAGGTTGATAGTGAGGGGTTCTGGGGGAGATATAAGGATGATAATGAAGGGTGCTGGTGGTGATATGAGGATGATGATGAGGGGTGCTGGGGGAGATATCTGAGGATGATGAGAGGTGCTGGAGGAGAGGAGATGATGATGATAGGTGCTGGAGGAGAAATGATGACGATGATGATTTTACCCGTGCGGCCCAATTTTTTTTTCCTTGGAACAGTTCGGCCCTTCTCACTTTACGAGTTTTGCAGGCCTCATGTAGGGGGTCTATTTTATATGTATTGGGGAGGTAGGAGTATATTTAGTATATATGGGGGGGTGGGTGTATATTTTATATGTATTGGGGGGGTAGGAGTATATTTAATATATATGGGGGTGGTGGGGGTATATTTTATATGTATTGGGGTGGTAGGAGTATATTTAATATATATGGGGGTGGTGGGGGTATATTTTATATGTATTTGGGAGGTGGGGGTATATTTTTTGTATTGGGGTGGTGGGGGTATATTTTATATGTATTGGCGAGGTGGGGGCATATTTTATATGTATGGGAGTGGTGGGGGGCTTTTTTATATGTATTGTGGAGGTGGGGGTTTATTTAATATGGGGGTGGTGGGGGTATATTTAATATATATTATTTTTATGGGGGTTGTAGGGGTATATTTAATATATGGTGATGGTATGGGGTATATTTAATATATATGGGGTGGTAGGGGTATATTTAATATATATGGGGGTGGTAGGAGTATATTTAACATATGGGGTGGTGGGGGTATATATTATATGTATTGGGGATGTGGGGGTATATTTTATATGTATGGGGATGGTAGGGGTATATTATATATGTATTGGGGTTGTGGGGGTATTTTTTATATGAATTGGGGAGGTGGGGGATATTTTATATGTATTGGGGTGGTGGGGGGATATTTTATATATATGGGGGTGGTGGGGGGATATTTTATATATATATGGAGGTTGTAGGGGTATATTTAATATTTATGGGGGTGGTAGGGCTATATTTTATATGTATGGGGGAGGTGGGGCTATATTTTATTTGTATTCGGGAGCGTGTTTTGTTTTTAAAAATATATATGTATTGGGGGCGTCACAACTTTTACTATTGTGTCCAGTATTTTTGGACATGCCATCTGGCAACCCTACCCTAATTTTGTTAAGATGGCCCTGACTTCCTGCACTCCGGGCTGAGTACCGTCCGCTGCCACAGCAGCTAATAGGGCCGCTCTGCCCTCATACTCTTTTAAATCCTCCTCCATCTGACTTTTGGAACGACTGTCTTTCGTTAAGCCATATCCCGTACATCTCTACACGACTTGCTCTCGATCCCAGGAATGGAACCTCCCTGAGCGTTGACTCATGGTGCCCCTGGGGTATGAGTCAAGAGACCAGTGAATTATCTCGTGCTTCTTTTGGAAGTGTGTGTAAGTTGCCACTTGTCTGAGGAGCTCGCAAGCCACGAGGTCCTCACTATATTACAGAGCCCCGCAGAAAACTGCAATATAGGCTCAATCACTATCTCACGCTGCCACCAGTAAATACAAGCCTGTCACGATGGACTGACCTTATCAACAATTTTATATTTTGTGGATCTCGATTGAGCACACAAGTTGAGCAAAATAAACTGACGTTTCTTTCCTTAATAGACAGACACACGACAACCTTAGAATATACTTGACAAAACACTGACTGAGGGAGAGAACGGGATAAAATGTCCAGAGACGAAACAAAGCACCGGAATAATGTCTTTTAAAGTGCAGTCCTTTTACAAGGGGCGCAAATTGCCAGCCCAATATGTCCTTGAATAGTGCAAAGTTCGTTGGGGTTCGTTAGATCACCCCCAGCACTAACGAAATCCTGAAGCAGAGTTCTGTCCTTGGTTCCGATGAAATTAACTCGTTGCGTTCCGGGGTCGTTGCTGCTGCTCTTATCCGCTCTTAGAAGCGAGGTGGAAATTCAATCACATTTAAAAGAAAGACAACGGGGACAGCTCGGGGGGCATGTATATAGGGTCTGATATCATATCCCCAACATACCTGCCCAATCCCCTTCGTGGGAACTTCCCACTCACCAATCCCCAACTTGCCCACAGTTTGCAGAGAGGGCAGTACAGGGATTTCCGGTTGGTACAGCACCTGTGCTAACCTGACACCTTGGCTGCTTACCATATGGGTACTCCCCTTTTCCTTGGCGTCTCCCATTCTAGGAGTTTGTCTCAAGGTGTGAACTAGCCCAGATGACTAATAGGATCTCCTATTCAGCGGGCATCCCGGCTAATTCACACCTTCTGGCTCTGAGGGCTTTCTTTTGCAACACTCCCCTACACTCCTAGGCACTGCCTCAATAGGGGGTCTATGAAGTCTGCATAAGAAAGTGCCCATAGCTCATGGGTGTTAAAACATTTGGTCACTGGATGCATTACAAAGGCAAGTAGAAAAAATGTATCCTGCCTGTACTTTTAAAACTGCAGCCAGAAAGGCCCTTTATTAAAAATATATGTTCTACTTTGTCTAAAGTTATATGTTTAATATGTGTGTGCTTGGGGTGTTACTCTGGGGCTGCATACCAAATTTCAGGGTGCTAGCCCATTCGGTTCCCGAGTTAGGGCTTCTCCTTGAACCAGCAATGCCGGGCTATGGGCTTCTCACGTCAATTGACTTGTGGTTAACCGAGTTCCCACGTCAATTGACCGAGTTCCCACGGCAATTGCCTGCTGCCTTTCAAGTTACGCTACTAACCGGGACTGGATACATTGTAACCGGTACCCACTTGAGACTGAAACCGCAACCTTTTGATTCAATTGACCTCGCGGTTGGGAGTTCGAGCCTCAGTAATGGATACCTATGTTACTCCACTGAACAAAGAGACCGCGCCACGCTTCTGCAATTAGCTTGTGCGCAGCGGCATCTTGTGTCCAAAAAACAATAATGCAGGTATACAATGCAATACATTACCGCAGGCCTATACAATCCTGCAAAACGGGGACAATAAGGTACATAGGGGAAAATAGTACATGTGTAGTGCATATAAAATTAACCCCTTCACCCCCAATACGAAGTAGGGTTAACCAGCTGAGCATTCTGCCTTTATTAATGCGCGGATTAACCCTATTTTCATTACATCGTCTAGGTAGACAATTACAAAAATGTTGAGGACATCCCGAAAAATATCATTCACGAATTCTTGAAAGACAGCTGGGGCATTACATAGCCCGAAAGGCATGACCAAATATTCGTAATGCCTGCCTTTCGTATTGAAGGCCATTTTCCATTCATGGCCGTTTTCCATTCATCCCCTTGTGTATTGTAGGCCCCACGAAGATCGAGTTTAGAAACAATGAAAGAACCTTGTAGACGATCAAACAATTCTGAAATGAGCGGCAATGGATAACGATTCTTCAGGGTTATTTTGTTAAGACCCCTATAGTCTATGCATGGGCGAAGTGAACCATCTTTCTTCTTAACAAAAAAGAACCCAGCTCCAGCTGGAGAGGACGAAGCCCTAATGAACCCTCTCTTTAAGTTCTCCTGAATATACTCAGACATAGCCTTAGTCTCGGGGAGAGATAAAGGATAAGATTTACCTTTAGGAAGGATGGCACCAGGCAGAAGATCGATGGGGCAATCATAAGGACGGTGTAACGGATCGGGGGACTCGCTCTTCCCAGCGTGTCCCCGTCACCTTGGTTCCTCCGGCTAACCCTTCCGTTCCCTTGCCTTCCCGATCTCTGCCTCATTCCCTTGCAGCGCGGTCATCACGCTCCGGTTTGCGGTCTGCGCGCATGCGCGGTCCCCTCACTGTGCGCGCGCGTTCCCGGTCCCTGGTCTCCCGTCAGGGGACTCACGCCCCTCGGCGTACCTCCGTCTCCCTACCTGGTTCCTCCGCTCCTTCTCCCTCTCATACTCTCCAGCCGAGCACCTCCTCTGCGATGCTTCCCACACACTCTGGTACTCGCGCGCCGCGCGCGTGACCGTGTTACAGAGGGCGTGCGTACCCGCTCTATTTACCAACCATCCCCAGGTACTGGCTCTGCCCCCTGGAGGTTGCAGGCTATTACCCTAGATTACCTCCCTGTCTCCTCCCCTGCTCTCACACACCTATCCAAGCAAGCTCCCAGACAAACACCTGCTCCACCCCTTCCTGCTATTTGTCCTCCCTCCTTTATAACCCCAGTCTGTCCTCTCATTCCTTGCTCTGCATAGCTTTCCTGTAGCTCCTGTGTGTGCAGTGTCTATACCCAGCTCCCTTATCTGTTTCAGCTCTGGTTCCTGTCCCTGCCCCTGTTTGGATTCCCTTAGTTTGAACTTGAACTCTGCTTTAGACTTTGACTACGCTGCCTTCTCCTGCCCTTCTACCCTTGCTTTCGGACATCACTACGCTGCTCTCTCCAATTCCTGGACTCTGGCTCTTGGACAATACCTTCCGACCTCTGGCGCCCGGACTCAGCAAATATAACGTTAACCCTTACTCACCAGGCCCGGCAACGCAACTACCACACTCCGGGCACATCCTCACTGCTGTGGGTGCATGTTATACCCTTACCACCTCAGTACTGGGGACTGACCAGGTCTGCGGGCATACAGGCGTTACATTATGCAGAGCCCAACAAATGCAGACCCCCCTGAGGTGGGCCAAGGCGTTTCCATGGAACACTGGCAATTCCTAAGCAATCAACTGACTGATGTCACTGAGAAACTTTCTACCTTATCTCTCCGGGAATCTCCTGTGACACCACCTACCCCAGCCCCAATGCCTCCAAGTCTACGTCTATTCCCTACTCACGGCGACGCCCTCGCTTGGGCTTCTCCCGTCTGGGAACACAGATCAGACCTAACCCAAGATTATCTCAAATTCCGGCATGAGTTCCAACAAGTTTTTGATACACCAGCGCGTATGGAGACTGCTGCTTTCTCTTTATTTCATCTCTCTCAGGCTCGTAGGTCAGCTGCAAGATACGCGGTGGAGTTCTGCACCATCGCTGCAGAAACCCAGTGGAACGATGAAGCTCTCGCTGTGGCATACTGGCACGGTTTGTCAGAATCTCTCAAGGATGACCTTGCAGCTCACGCCCGGCCTTCATCTCTCGAAGAACTCATCAGGACGAGAGAGAACGAGAGCGGTGACGCTCGTGGCGTCGTTCTTGAGTGCGCTGAATCTGTCTACACTAATAAGATAGATGCACATTAGTGCACTCTGCCTATGATTTTGAATCTACCTACCCTCTCATTAGCACTGACCCTTTATTGACCAGCTCTGACTAACAGAGCAGGTGTTGGGTCAGTGCCGTTTACCCTGGTTACACCTATGAACTGTGTGGTATATCAAATTAAGTTAAAAGGTATACCTTAGATGTGAGGGTCACAGGCATACCACACAGTGAGTTGTGCCTGTTTTTTCTATTAGTGTAGCTTATGTATCAGTGCTATACTTTTGCCATAATACTTCTGGCTGGGGAATACATTAACCCCTACATACCCAGTTTTGAACACACCTAGGACAAACTATCTTTCCAGGTACCTGGGTTTGATTACATTACCCTGACACTATCATTTACACCTCACAACTACAGGCCCTACTTCTAGTAGTACCTATCTAGTCACTTTGGAGTCGCAGTGCCACGATCACTGTTCTTGGCTACTGGCAGACCAAGCTAGGGTCCAGTGTGTGGCTGTTGTGTTTAGTATTATTTTATATATTATGTATTCAGGATATGTGCACTGATACCTACCTAAACAGTTGAGTTCCACACCTCTGGTTACTCTTACAGGTGTTCTCATTACACTCACCTGTATTTGTTTGCAGGACACTCCTTTTGAGTGTTCCTGCCATCCTTATCGTTGATCCAGAACCTGGTATTACATGTTCAGATTTTAGGATCCTAGCATTTAATACTCGTTTTAATCCCCAATATTTTATTTAGTGGTTTATTAAAGTTGTTTTAAATTTTTCATACCTCACCCAATAGATGTATCAGAGTGCCCAAAACTAGGTTTCTTTTCTCTGTTTGTTGTTCAGGTCTGCGGGCATTCAGGCGTTACAGACGGTGAAGAGGAAGGATTTCGGAACAAACTTTATCAAAGACATCAATGAAATCTGCGTATACTTCATGGAGCATAGGTTTGTCAGGAGTACTGGTCTCAACACCAGCGATAAGTTGTACTGAGGAAACAGGAGTAACTTCAGAGGCAACACCCTATTGTATAGGTTTCTTGTCTGTCCAGTCTATAATCGGATTGTGTTGTTGGAGCCAAGGGAGTCCCAGAATTACCTGTAGAGAGGGTGAATGGATAGCATCCAGTGAGATCTGCTCTTTGTGACCGTCTCTAGTGGAGACAGTAAGAGTAGGAGTCTCTAATGAAATGAAGGCTGGCTGGAGAGGACGTCTGTCGATAGCCTCCAGACCCACCGGCACCGACTTCTTGACCAGAGGAATCTTATGTTTGGTAGCGAAATCTTGATCCACATAATTTCCCCCAGACCCGAAATCGATGAAGGCAGAGGCAGGAGCTAGAAAGCCAGGACCCTCAAGGAAGATTGGCACTGTGGCTATTCTGAACACATGGCACATAAAGCTTGGCCCCCTGCAGATGCACTTACCAGAACTCCCTCCTACTGTCTCTGTACGTTCTCCCTACCTACCAATTAGACTGTAAGCTCCTCGGAGCAGGGACTCCTCTTCCTTAATGTCTAAAGCACTTATTCCCATGATCTGTTATTTATATTATCTGTTATTTATTGGATTACAACATGTATTACTGCTGTGAAGCGCTATGTACATTAATGGCGCTATATAAATAAAGACATACAATACAATACAAAATGACCCTGGTAAGCAAACCTCTCTTAAAAGGAGGGGAAGAAGAAATGGTACCCAATGAGATCCCCTCATACCTTATTGGGTGTTGGCGTTTCCTGACTACGTGGGGCAGTGAAGCACCAGATGACCCGGCTGTCCGCAGTAGAGTCATAATCCTCCTGTCCTCCGACGTTGTTTCTCTGAAGGGGAGAGGTGGTGAATTCCTAACTGCATTGGTTCTGGAGCCTCAAGAGCTGGGAAAATGGAAGGAGACAGATTGGAGATAGGAGCAATTGATGTGAGAGAACGTGAGTGATAGCGTTCAAGCCTCCTTTCCTGAACGCGTTGATCCACCCTAATACATACGGCAATAAGATCCTCAAGCACCATGGGTCTTTCTTGAGCAGCCAATTCGTTCTTTAATGTCTCGGAGAGACCCTGCCAGAAAGCTGCTGATAAAGCCTCATCATTCCAGTCCGTCTCTGGCGCTATGGTCCAAAATTCAAGAGCGTATCTTGCAACCGATTTGTGACCATGTGAAATGTGGAACAAAGAAGAAGCAGCAGTAATCTTATGGCCAGGGGTGTCGAAGACCTGCTTAAGTTATCTCTTGAAGCGCGGGAAGTCTTGGATAAGCTCAGGTCTCTGCTCCCAGATGGGGGATGCCCATGCCAAAGCATCTCCGGTTAGTAGAGCGATAATATACACCACCTTAGATCTATCAGAAGAGAAGCAGGAAGGGGTTAACTCGAACTGTATGTCACATTGGTTGAGGAAACCTCGGCATCCCTGGGGATTTCCTGCATAGCGATTGGGAATGGGGAGACGTGGCTCGAGAGAGAGAGAGGTTTCAGAGGAAGAAACCGACAGTGTAGCAGGCCTAAAAATTCTGGATTGAAATTGGTTGAGAGAAACCGTTGCCAGACTTTGAGTCAGGGAAGCAATATGATTGTCCAAGTATTCAAAATGTGGGGAAGTATAGAACCACGCACCCACAGTAGCGGAAGTGTACCTGGCAGGCGGATTGTCAATGTAGCCGGGTCTGGGTAGCAGAGAGTGGGTTAGTTCTGATACTTGCCAAGGTCTTGGGTTGGAGAGGTCAGAATAGTAAAAGTCTGTAAGCCGTGGTCTGTGATTGGAGAGGTCTGAATCGTAGAAGTCCGTATAGCCGTGGTCTGGGATTGGAGAGGTTAGAATCATAGAAGTCCGTATAGCTGTGGTCTGGGTTGGAGAGGTAATAGAGTCAAGGGTAAGCCGGGGTCGATGTCCAGAGGGGTTCCAATAGTCAAGCCGGGATGGTACATGAAGAATCCAAACACTAAAAGAGAACACAGGACAGGAGCAAGGCACAACAGATGCAGGAGCACAAAGCTACAACTAGTTATGCTCAGCAATGACTCTGAGCGTGAGCAGGGTATATATAACTGGCGTGGGCCAATAGAACAGGAGGCGGAGTGGAGGCGCGACCCCAACGGGAGCCGCGATAGGCTGCAGGAGACAAGTGGCATAGGATTAGTTGCCTCGCAGCTGGGGAGCGGTGCACGACATCACGTGAGCGCGCAGCGCGAGAGAGAAGTGCGGCACATCCGAGGGGGCGGAGCTAAGCTCGTGGCAGCGTTAGAAGAGCTGTGTGTGCGCACGTCTGTAAGCAGAGCAGGGTTGCGCGCACGCGTTGGTACCAGATCGGAGGTCTGCGCAGAGACAGGTAAGGAGGGAAAATGTCACAAAGGACGTGTTCCCCGATTCCTTACAGTTACATAGTATTTGCTTACCTGGTGAAGATTGGCTCAGAGGGTGAGTCATTCTAGAATCTGTGTGCCTGGATAAACCTTTAAAGAAGGTTAACATACAATTTATTAATTAAAGGTGCGCGACGGAATGGGATGTGTGATGCATTCACATATGTACATATACTGTCATATAAATACATTGATTGACTTGAAGTGCAAATATTTCAGCAATATGTATAGAATACTCACAATTGAATTGAACTCACATTCAATTGTGAGTATTCTATACATATTGCTGAAATATTTGCACTTCAAGTCAATCAATGTATTTATATGACAGTATATATATATATATATGGGAAAAAGAGAAGAGAGAGCGCATGCCCCATAGCGTAAAATTGTACATTTATTGGAAAGGAGGAGGGGGGGGGAGGAGGGGGGGTGAAAATTCACTCACAAAGACAATTTGTGATAAAATCACCGCCAATATCACAAACTGCCTTTTAGTCACCTACCTTTGTGAGTGAATTTTCACCCCCCCCCCACCCTTCCCCCACCCTCCTCCTTTCCAATAAATGTACAATTTTACGCTATGGGGCGTGCGCTCTCTCTTCTCTTTTTCCCATAGGTAATCCTTGGATGTGGTTCATCCTATCTGAGAGCTGCCGGAGACACCCACACCAGAATTTATTGTTCACTATTGATGGACTTCATTTGAAAAAGGACTGGTTTACCATCTCTTTCCACTTTCACTGCTTATTCATGTATTGATGTGATGTATAGCTTATAATTTATTCACTTATTGAGCACATAGGATATTATTAATATATTATTATAATTTATAATATTTTTTTTATAGGATATTATCATTCTATATATTTTTTGATATCCCTTATTTGCCATCACATCATTATTGGCGCTACTTTATATTTCTTCATATATATATATATATATATATATATATATATATATTAGAATCCCTTGCTGCAGTGGAAGTGCTGTGCGCTGGGTGATAATGGTGAAAGGCGGGGTTGCAGACCTGCCTAAGACATGCAAATGAGCATAAGTATATTTGCATTTGCTATATGCTTTGCTGTGGAGGGTTTTTGTCACTTTTTTTACTCATCATTAATTAACTCAGTATGGTAAACCCCATCCTTTCGCTTCATTGCATAGCCAGTTAACCAACTCCACACTGATGAGACCCATTAAGGTCGAAACAGCTGTCTGTGGGTGGGTTTTCTGGCTATGCATCTTAACCCTGGCTGTGCTCAAAGCTGTGACCATGCAGCAAGCTTAAGCCTATAGGGAACCATGTATAAAATGGTTTTTGAAGCAAAAAGTGGCACTGTGTGCTCATTTGCATGTCATTTCCCAGAATCCCTTGCTGCAGTGGAAGTGCTGTGTGCTGGGTAATAATGGTGAAAGGCGGGGTTGCAGACCTGCCTAAGACATGCAAATGAGCATACAGTTGTATTTGCATTTGCTATATATATATATATATATATATATATATATTAGACAGAAGGAGAAAGCGCACAATCCATAGCGTAAAAACGTATAAAAAGTTTAATAAAAAATATATAGAGAGGGAAACAAGCTCACTCACAAACATAAAATGTAATTAGGCATGTATGATAGTAATATCACCACCACGGGAACAGCACAGCAAGATCTCCTGCAGCGTCAGATGTAGCAAACGCCGCCCGCTCATGTCCCACGGTCTCAGACCTCATGGATGGTGTTGAAACCTGTAATCTTAGGAGTCCTGAGTTGTCAGTCTCTCTACACCAGACTGGCTATCAACCGCGCCAATTCTGGGGCTGTGTGCAGCAGGGCTGGAAGCTTGCCACTGCTTCCGACCCTTGTTGATGACGTAGTGTCGGCGCTGCTTCCTAACGCGTTTCGTCAGACACACTGACTTTTTCAAAGGATGTTGGAATAACAACAGAGACAGAGTAGAGTTGGATACAATGTATCCTGTCAGGTGCATCAGAAACAGTTAGATAACCCTTTACACGATGTACATGAAAGTATCAATAGCAGTCAGCAACTGGCCCAGCTCCGGGCACCAAGGGTTGCTATGAGGACTCACGGTTTTGAGGAGGGTATCTCGGTTGTTGGAGGTGTTCAGTGATGTTACCGCAATGTTGCACCGCCAACCCCACCGTGGCTCCAGCGTCACGTGGGGCGGTCAAATGACCGGCGGTGAGCGCCTTCAATGTTGGCGAGGTGGGGGGGGGGGGGTGCCCCGATGTGCACCTCAGCTAAGCTCCTGTATGCGGAAGGCACCGCTGCTCCCGGCGTGTGAACGGTCTCACGCACGGTCGTCACGTGACCTGCGGTCTCCTCTGTGAGTAGGGTCATCCGGCGTGCAAAGCAGCAGTAGAAGCAGGAAAAATCATTCAGCAGAGCTGAAGGAATGGCGCTGCACAGCCATGAACACAGGGTATAAACAAAGGTGGTGACTTAAAAAAAAAGTTTATTAAACAGACATAGGTACTGCACCGACACACTTTATTCGAGTAAATACCTGGTATGTACCTGGCAGATACCTGGAATGCGCCACTCCTAACCTCTGACAAGCCCCGTTGCATTTGCCTTCCCAGCCTGGGTTCATGCCTGGCTGATGGGCGGCTGATCTGTTAAATGATAATGATTAGGATTTAATAGGCTGCAATGCTTCGCGTGTCTACCAGATGGCATAAATTCATGAATTGTAATGCAGTTTATATATATATACTGTGCAGTATTGCAGCCAGCGGGAATAAAATGCTTCAATCCCTGCTTGGAAAATAACTCAATGTACTCGGGCAGAAAACAGTTACAAACCTCAATACACCCGGGTATACCCGAATTCGTGGGACTAGCCAAGCTCGAATAAAGTGTGTCGCCAGTGTAGCTGGTGGATCCTCTGACGCGTTTCGGCCCTCAGGCCTTCGTCAAAACAACAGAGACAGAAATATATATACCCAGAAAAGTGGGTGGTGGAAAACAATTAATCAATCACAAAGCTCCCCCAATTGAAACTAAAAGGGCAATAACTTGAATAAACACATATCAGCTGTTAGAGCTACAAGAAAAGAAAACTAATATTAGTATTGCGACATAATAAAACTAAAGGGAAAGAGTATTACCTTCAGTTTAAATAGCCATAACAAAATAATATAACAAATGCAGGAATTACAAACTGAATAGTATAAACAAATGCAACATTGTTTAGTACATATTATTAGTGAAAAATTTGGCCAAGCAATAGCCCCAGAGGGAGAGGTATCAATACTAGCACATCAAAAATAATAATGTATATTTGTAATACTTGCACAGACAATAACATCCGTGCCTACTTCTCCAGCTCAGCCTTAATTGTCACTGTAAAATATCAATATAGCAAAAGAGGAGAGAAGCTCCACCAGGGAACAACAGAGCCAAAAACAAAACGATATTAACCCATAAGCAGATTGGAAAGAAAACAATATTAAACAATAGTGCTTGTGTCAATGGATTCATTAAATCCACCAGGCGCTAGTGTCGCGAGCTGGTAGATCCAATAAGTCTCACGTTTACACAACTTTTTGAACCGATCACCCCCTAAAGTAAGAGGAGATATATATTCCAATCCTATAATTTTTAACGTTTTTAGGTCTTTATTGTGAACCATTTCAAAGTGTCTATAGATCCCATGGCTGCTAACTCCGTTAACTATACTTCTTCGATGCTCCAAAAAACGAGCACTCAAGGGACCCGTGGTGCGGCCCACATATTGTTTGCCGCAACCACACGTCAGCATGTATATAATGTACATGCTTATACAAGTAATGTATCCTATAACACTATGTGTATTGCCCTTGACAAAGGAGATAAACTGATCAGATGTTGACAGATGACTACAGGTGATGCAGCGTGTTCTGCCACACCTATGGTTACCCGCAGGCCTCAAGTGAAACAAATGAGACGGATGATTATTGTTGATTTTAGTAGGTGCCAGAATATTCTTCATATTTCTGGCTTCCCTAAACACTATTGACGCTTTATCGGGTAGATGTGGCCCCCAATAGGGGTCACATTTTAAGATATCCCAATGCTTATTTAAAATTCTGCCAATAGTATTTGCGGATTGATTATAACCTGTTATAAATCTCAGGGACATAGATGTATCCGGGGTATGTCTTTTATAAGGCTTCATACTATTTATCCTCTTATTTATGGATTGTTCCAGAAGACAGGATCTGTCTAGAGCAGCAACTCTGTCAAAAGATTGTTTGACGAGTTGAGTATCAAATCCCTTGTCCCTGAATTTCAACTCAAGTAGCTGTGATTGGGTCACGAAGTCGCCGTCCTTCATGCAATTTCTCTTCATTCGATGAAATTGGCCCAGTGGGATGTTATTTAGCCAACGTGAGGCATGATTGCTCTCTGCATGAACGTAGTTATTAACACTTACAGCCTTGAAGTGTGTTTTAGTTAGTATATTAGCATCTTCATCCACCTCCAATACCAGATCTAAAAATACCACAGAATTGGCATGAATATCAAAAGTAAACTTAAGCCCTAAATCATTTTCATCAAATGATCTTATAATAGTTCTGAAATCATCCTCTTCACCATCCCAAATGAATATAAGGTCATCTATGAAACATAGTATACGAGACCCGCCCCCAGCGCCACATTCTGCCACACGGCCAACTCCTCCCAATAGCCCATGTACAGGTTGGCATAGCTACGGGCGAATCTCGTACCCATGGCCGTTCCACAGGTCTGCAAATAATAATTGTCTTCAAATAAAAAATAATTATGTGTTAAAATAAAATTAATACTTTCCAATAAAAATGTTTTTTGATTTGAAGGGATGGTGGCAACCTGATTCAGCCAAAAGCTCACTGCATCGATCCCCCTGGAGTGCACTATGGACGTGTATAAAGATGATACGTCACACGTAGCCCACAAAAAGGTGGGCTTCCATTTTATCCCGGAGATGGCGTCAATGACATGAAGCGTGTCCCTAATATGATTCCTAAGTGTGGTCACAATAGGTTGAAGATAATAATCAACATACTGGGACAGGCTCGCCATCATTGAGTCCATCCCCGAGACAATAGGCCTACAAGGGGGATCGATTAGAGTCTTGTGAAGCTTTGGCAGATGGTAAAACACAGGTATACGCGGATGATCATTAAACAAAAATCAATATTCTGATCTAGTGAGTATGCCATCTGTATGGGCTCTGTCTAACAGATCTTTAAGCTCAATCTGGTATCTGGAAGTGGGATCAACAGAGAGGGTGGTGTAGGAGGCAGTGTCCCCCAGGAGTCTGGATGCCTCACGTAGGTAGGCGTCTTTGTCCTGGACGACAGTGCCCCTACCTTATCCGCCTGTCTGATAATGATACTCTCATTATTCTTGAGAGCTTCTAAGGCCTCTCGTTCTGGCTTGGAGAGATTATGTCGAATCCTAAAGGGTCCTGAACACAGGCTCTCAAAGTCCCGCAGGACCAGTTTGTAAAAGGAATCGCCTTGTGCCGAGAGGGAAGATGAGTCAGCGGGCACTACGATGCAGAAAAAATCGATGAGGCTGGACTGTGCTACAAAAAAATCCTTTATTAAGACATGGATAAAAATTGAGAGGAGGGAAGAGAACCCCTGCACCTCTAACACGTTTCACCCGCGATCGGGCTTTTTAAAAAAAAAAAAGCCCGATCGCGGGTGAAACGCGTTAGAGGTGCAGGGGTTCTCTTCCCGCCTCTCAATTTTTATCCATGTCTTAATAAAGGATTTTTTTGTAGCACAGTCCAGCCTCATCGATTTTTTCTGCATCGTAGTGCCCGCTGACTCATCTTCCCTCTCGGCACAAGATGATTTCGTTCTGCTTCCATTCAGCTGGAGCACACAGACCCGGATATACACATGGACATATGTGAGTACTATCATGCTTTAAAGTGAGCTGCCCCACTACCATTGGTTTATTTTGCTCTTGGTGTACATCAGAGGTTTGGGGGGGTCCTAGGATATCCCCCACACAACTCTCTTTACCCTTGCTTAACCGTGGTCCATCTAGGGGTTAATGCCTAAGCTCTAAGCATGCATCAAGGACATTATGTGTTCCGGTTTGCAGTGAATTATCACAATATATTTTCTGTGTACCAATGGGTATATGCTCTGTAGCACTAGTTACTTTTGGGGTCCTAACCTCAACATCTTCTATTTACAATGTAAAAGGAATCGACATAACCTCCCTTCGACTGGTAAGGAAAGAAGAGAGATTGCGGTCTGAACGGCGAGTGCGTGACAGCCAAATCACTCACCTGAGAGAAATAGGTATAATCTATTGGATATTTTGTAAGATCACAATCGTCCAATGTGTCAACCGCTGCTTGCGTCGAGGTCCTGTTGTCTGTCAATTGTTGAGATATACTATCCAAACAGAGAGACCCATCAGTCAATGCAGCACACATAGTATAGGATTATTTTTTGCTATTAATAATATTAAAATGTCTTTGAAGAGTAAGTTTACGGATATAGCAGTTAAGGTCTACAAACAAATTGAATGGGTTAGGGCCTGTACTTGGCGAAAAGGATAATCCCTTTTCCAACAGGGCTTGCTCATATAGAGATAATTGGAATGAGGATAAGTTAAAGACACCTGAACATTCAGGTATATCTATTTTCCTTCTGTTAATCTTCTTTCTTTGGGCGACCCTGCCCTGACCCCTCTAATCCTCGTTTTCCCCGTTGCGTAGATTTGTTTGGGTTCTGCTGGTCCCAAAGGGGAAAATGTTTCTCTCCTCTCTTGCTCTCCCCTAAACGGGGAGTCAGATCTAAAAAATCAACATCATTTACAACATTAGCAATACTATCCAATTCAGTAGAAGGAGTAATATCAGAACCACTATTTTTATCCTCATAAACGGTTAAATCTCCTGGTATGGTCTCTATTTCTAAAGGGGAAAACCTGCTTCCTGATGGGGACACTTGCTTGCCCACAATAGTAGTAGGCCTAGATGTATTAAATGTACCTAGGACTACCGAGCCCCCTTTAGCCTCAGAGGGAAGAAACGTATTAAATTCACCTCCTAGGTTGCTCGTGGATTTCTTCTTACCTCTAAATTTATTAAGTTTATGATTATATTTATTAGTGTAAGTCATTCCCACAGCACTAGAGGGGCGTTTCCAGTTTCTGATATTCACCTTCTCATAATCATCTTTATCTCTATTAAGTTTATTTTCCTTTCTTGTAATCAATACTTTTTCAAATAACTCCACTTTTCTTGTAGTGGTATTATCAAGTTCTTTAAACTCATTTCTCACAGATAAGGGCCTTAAAAGATCCTGAATTTAATCAATTTTGGCTTCTAAAGTCTTAACCTTCTCATCTCGGTATTTGATGAGAAGTTTCATGAGGGAGAAAGAGCAATTGTCTAATGTTTCATTCCATTTTGTAGTAAAATTTATATCAGTTTCAAACGTGGGTGCTTAAAGAATTCTTAAGCCTCTCGGCACAATTTTCCTATCCAAATAGTCATTTAAAGAATATACATCCCATTTTATTTTTGATATAATTTGTTTTTATTTCAAAGTTATCACTTGTCATTTTGGCGCTACTAATCCTTTGGTATATATATATATATATATGAAAAAAGAAAAGAAAAGAAACAGGCGCACACCTAGTGCATTAAAGTATAACAAATAGTTTATAGAACAATAAAAACAGTCAAATGCCCACGTCTCGTAAAGTTTGTGGGGAAGTGACAACCTCAGCCTTAGCCACGAACTTTACCTTTGCGGGTTGCGAGACGCTGCAGGCTGTGTGAGGCTGTGAGGAAAGAAACGCTGGATCCTCTTCCCCTGATGTCTCACTGACCAGAAGCAAGAAACTGAAGGTGCTAGTTCCCGGAGGGATTTCCTGTGTGGTGCACCCGACCGGAGGGACGTCATTTCCGGTTGCTCAGACCATGCGGAGAGCAGACAGGAGAGGACTCCATTGCTGATACCAGATGGCAGTACTGGCTTATGAGAGCCTATCTCATACCTGCTTTTAAACCCTGTACTTTTGTGAGTGGGCATTTGACTGTTTTTATTGTTCTATAAACTATTTGTTATACTTTAATGCACTTGGTGTGCGACTGTTTCTTTTCTTTTTTCATAGGTATCAACAGGGAGTAGTGACCCCTTTGAAACGGGCTGCCATATATCTGGATGCTTTGTTCTGGAACAGGACTTTGTGCTTTCTGAGGTTTTTTAGGGTTTTCATTCATTTTTACATATTTTTTATTACAATTTTTACATTTTTTATTATATACTTTTTATATGTTATGGTTATTTAGTATTTTATATCTATTAAAATATTAGGTGTTTGTCATTGAACATTTTAAATACGTTATAGAACCTATTATTACCCTTGGTTAATACTGGTTTGGATTTAATTTACCCACATATGCCACCCCATTGGATGCTTTCATAGTTGGTTTTCATTAATCACAGTTTTGTATAGGCTATATTAGAGGCGCTACTTCGTTCTTTTTGTTTTGTTTGATATATATATATATATATATACTGATGCTGTCACTGCCCTCTAAGGGCTAGAATGGGGTAGTTGTGGGACTTTACAGCTCTCATAGAGTTAATCATTCTGGAAAGGTCTGTTCAGCTGTGAGTTAATGAGCTAATTAGCCAAGCCTGTATAGTCAGGAAGTGATACAGAGATTCCCCCCCCCCCCCCCCATGCTGCCAGATACACACTGTTGAGAGTTATACAGAGAGGGTGGGAGACGCTGCTGCTATACTGATCTGGAAAGGCACACACAGACAGCCCTGTGAGAGACTGAAAGGGGACCTGCTGCACGTACACTGGGTAAAGTGGGGAAAGAGTCTAGTTCTCCCACGATTAGTTAGTGACTAAACAGTATTAGTCAGTACTCCTGGAAGGCGTTAGGTCTTTTGTTTCTGTTTTGTGTTATGAGTTAACCCTGTACCTGCTTTGTATCCTGTAAATAAACCCCTGCTTAGAAAGTACAGTGTTTCCTGCCTTTGATCTGGACAAAAGATCCGACGATGGAACTGAGACGTCACTATATATATATATATATATATATATATATATATATATATATAGTGCAGAATAAATGATTTCTTCAGTATTCGGTGATACCTTTTTTATTGGACTAACAATTTATGTCATAGGACAAGCTTTCGAGAGTTCTCCTCTCTTCTTCAGGTCAAGCAATACTGATATACAAAGGAATCTATGGCTATAACAGTGTGGAGAGAGGAAAAGAAAAAAACAACAGATATTTACTGTAGATAAGGTAGGGTGTTCAAAGAAAGGTGGGGAGAGGGAGGGATACTGGGGGGGAGAGAAAGTGTGGATAAGAATAGAGGCAAGCAGGATGATTACAAGCAATTTTGATAGGGTGTGAGAAAACCCATGTCCGCATTAAGTCCTTTGGTTTTGGTGTCAAAGAGTCTTATCATTCTGAGTTCAAATGTTTTCCGTTCTTGGGTGCTTTAAAACATTCCATTGAGGATTTTGATTTTTAGATCATTTATGGAATGATCTGATTGTGAGAAGTGATGTCCCACAGGTGAGCAGTATCTTCCTTCTTCGTGGTGGAGTATAGAGTGTCTGTGCATATTCATTCTTCCTTGTAGTTTTTGGCTGGTTTCCCCAATGTAGCATCCTTGGTCACATTTGTTGCACTGAATCATATACACTAAATTCCTGGATGTGCAGCTGTATGATCCTTTAACATTGAATGTTCTATGGTTGTGACTGGCTGTGGGATCCTGGCAAATATGTTTGCAGAGTTTGCAGCGTTTGTTGCTGCACGGTTTTGAGCCAGTATCCATGTCTTTACAATCGTTGTGAAGTTTTCTGCTGACTAATTTCTGTTTGAGATTTGGTGGTGGCCGGAATGCAAGAATGGGAGGTTTGGGAAAGATTTCTTTTAATGTCGCATCCTCTGTCAGCATGGGTTGCAGATCTTTGATTATTTTTCGTATACCCTCTAGGGTAGGGTTGTATGTGGTCACTAGTGGTATGCGTGTGGTAGGTTCTTTCTGTCTGTATTGTAGCAGGTGTTCTCGTGGGGCTTTTATTGCAGATGTAATAGTTTTGGCAATGGTCTTTGGTTTGTATCCCTTCTGTCTGAACGATTCGTTCAGGGTTGTGAGATGCCTGTTTCTGTCTTCAGTGTCAGAGCATATGCGATGGTATCTTATAGCCTGGCTGTGTATGATACCTTGTTTTGTATGAGTGGGATGGAAGCTGGAGTTGTGGAGGTAACTGCATCTGTCAGTAGGTTTCTTGTATACAGATGTGTGTAGTTTGCCATCTTTCAGTGTTACCGTAGTATCTAGAAAGTTTACTAGGTTTGCCGAATAATCCATTTTGAGTTTAATTGATGGGTGGAATGAGTTCAGGGACTCATGGAATTGTTTTAGGTTTTCCTCACCCTCTGTCCATATTATAAACAGGTCATCAATGTATCTGTAGTATTTGTAGGGTTTGTGGAGGCATGTAGTTAGGAATCTTTGTTCAAGATTTGCCATGAAAAGATTGGCATATTGCGGTGCCATCTTGGTACCCATTGCAGTCCCCATTGTATATCAGTATTGGTGGTTTGGGGCATAGGTCCCAATCACAGTGCTCAATCCAAATCTGAACCTTTAGACAATAATGAGTATGAGTCCACATATCATGGTGACAGGAAACTGTATCAGCCAGCAGGTAGAGTAATGAGACCCAGTGCTTTATGAATGCAGCAAAAAGACACTCAGTGTAATGGCAATAGTCCATGTGTCATAATAAAATAAAGGTTAACATACCGTTGTTGTATGGGACTCGGCCATACCAAACCCTTATGCTGCAGCACTATTCCAGGTCATCCAATATCCCTGTGAGTGAGAAATATACTCACAGCAGGCTTGTTCCAATACAGCGTGCAGCACGCTCAATATTCACATAGAAGTTGAAATCCAAAGATTCCTGCGGTGCACAGCCAAATAGGGTAGAGGACCAGCAAGGTGTAGTTTAAAAATATACTTTATTGAAACAGCATGGTACAGGGGGCACACACTCTGACGCGTTTCGGACTGGTATAGTCCTTAGTCATAGAGCTGATCCGCGCCATTCATCCCCACTGATTTAAAGGGCTAAGCCCGCCCCCCTACGTCATCGCGCTCCCCGTTTTTGGCGCGAAAATCGCTGATATGTGATCTAATTGGCTTGGACTCCCAGCGCATAGAATGACTAACTGCCGTATATATGTTTGAAGGGGAGTGATGTACATCCACTGTATTCTCATATAACAATTTTGCTTGCCTTGCGTTAGAAACCAGGTCTATTGTTCACACAGCTAGAAAATAACTGTCTCAAATGGATACTTTATTATATTGTATATGTTTTTATGACATATGTTTATTCATAGATCAAAACTTATGCATTACTAAAAGTTAATTATCAACAATAACATTAGTTGAATACATTAATATGATAAATATTGTTGAATAACTTTTTTCCTCAATCTACACATGTAACCTCCATTTCAGATTTTAGATTCGCTACATTATGTATTTGTATGTTATTCATGTTTTGTTGTACCTGATTTAATATGTTTTTACTATGTTAGTTTTAACTTGTTTAGTTCATCCCCACATGTTTTTCTTGCAAGTCTACCCCCCCTCCCCCCTTCCCCCCCTTCCCCCCTCCCCTCCCTTCCCCTCCCCCTCACTTCCCTTCCCCTTCACCTCCCTCTCTTCCCTTCCCCTCCTTTCCTTCCTCGCCTCCCTGGGTACCCTGTTAGTACTATATAGCCTGGTATCGCTCTGTGAGGATTGAGGATTTTTTTTGCTGTTGTTTATAGTCGTTGCTTAGCAACGACGCGCTACGTGTCGGCAGAGGGGTCTGGGCGCTGAAGCTAGATGCGCGTCATTCCCCTTATCCTCAGGCATACCTAGGGCAGTTAGCGTTCCTATTGGCTGGGAGCCTCAGCCAATGAGGCTATAGTGTGGCGATTTTCGCGCCAAAATGAGTAGCGCGATGACGCAGGGGGATGTACATCACTCCCCTTCAAACATATATACGGCAGTTAGTCATTCTATGCGCTGGGAGTCCAAGCCAATTAGATCACATATCAGCGATTTTCGCGCCAAAAACGGGGAGCGCGATGACGTAGGGGGGCGGGCTTAGCCCTTTAAATCAGTGGGGATGAATGGCGCGGATCAGCTCTATGACTAAGGACTATACCAGTCTGAAACGCGTCAGAGTGTGTGCCCCCTGTACCATGCTGTTTCAATAAAGTATATTTTTAAACTACACCTTGCTGGTCCTCTACCCTATTTGGCTGTGCACCGCAGGAATCTTTGGATTTCAACTTCTATGTATATCAGTATTGCTTGACCTGAAGAAGAGAGGAGAACTCTCGAAAGCTTGTCCTATGCCATAAATTGTTAGTCCAATAAAAAAGGTATCACCGAATACTGAAGAACTCATTTATTCTGCACTATCACAACTGGACTAACACGGCTATTTTCTGCTTTATATATATATAAAGCAGAAAATAGCCGTGTTAGTCAAGTTGCGATAGTGCAGAATAAATGAGTTATGTATGAGCATACAGTTGTATTTGCATATAGGGAACCATGTTAAAAATGGTTTTTGAAGCAAAAAGTGGCACTGAGTGCTCATTTGCATGTCATTTCCCAGAATCCCTTGCTGCAGTGGAAGTGCTGTATGCTGGGTGATAATGGTGAAAGGTGGGGTTGCAGACCTGCCTAAGACATGCAGATGAGCATACAGTTGTATTTGCATATATATATATATATATATATATATATATATATATATATATATATATATATATATGCAAATACAACTGTATGCTCATCTGCATGTCTTAGGCAGGTCTGCAACCCCACCTTTCACCATTATCACCCAGCATACAGCACTTCCACTGCAGCAAGGGATTCTGGGAAATGACATGCAAATGAGCACTCAGTGCCACTTTTTGCTTCAAAAACCATTTTTAACATGGTTCCCTATAGGCTTTTGTCACTTTTTTTACTCACCATATCTTAACTCAATATTATGGTATAGCCTATCCCATAGCTTCTTTGCATACCCAGTTAATCAACCCCACACTGATGAGACCCATCAAGGTCGAAACAGCTGTCTGTGGGTGGTTTTCTGGGTATGCACCTTAACCCTGGCTGTGCTCAAAGCTGTGACCATGCAGCAAGCTTAAGCCTATAGGGAACCATGTTAAAAATGTTTTTTGAAGCAAAAAGTGGCACTGAGTGCTCATTTGTAAAAAGTTTTAAATCAAACGTCACTAAAAAGGAATATCCTATCAAGTCACATATTGACTGTCATATGTGTTATGTCATATATCTACTCCAGTGTCCTTGTGGCCTGCAGTATGTGGGAAGGACAGGAAGAACGTATCAAAGGAGAGTGTATGAACACATACAACATTAAAAGAGGATTGATCACCCATAGGGTATCCCACAACTTCCTCACACATCACAACAAAAATCCTAGCAGTCTCAAGTGTCAGGCCATTGAGACAATCCCTGCTAGCACAAGAGGTGGTGATAGATTACAAAAATGCAGTATGCGTGAGGCATACTGGATATATGAGTTAAAAACTTTATCCCCTAGAGGGTTAAATATTGACTTTGAGCTAGGAGTGTTCCTATAAACATCAGGTGAAAGTTTTTTATTCAGCACTTTATCTTTTTATGTTCCCACTATGGGTTTTTTTTTTATATTTTTTACTGTGTACTGACAAATATCATTGGTATAATATACATTGCCAAATAGTCACTATTTTTATTCATTGTTTTTATGTTATGTTAAATGTTGTGTTAGATTATTTTCATGTATGCAAAGCTGAATCAAATGGCAGTGATTTATTATGCTAAACGGACTACACCCATGATTGCACTGATTGACAGACCAATCGGAGCAAAGTTTGAGGGTATATAAACCAGCATCACTGCCATCACTTCATATCCCCTGAGGAAGTGTGTTTAGACGCACGAAACGCGTAGGGCATTTTTTATCTATATATAGGACATTTGGTGGCTTATATTTACAAGCAGTACAAGCGCTGGGTGCATTCTTCCAACGACTGTGGGGCAAGGAGGTGCAGATCGCCGTTTCCTGTATCTTCCACTGGAGATTGCCAGGTTCTGAAGTCACATCCGGCAACGTCATTTCCGGTCCGCCACGAGGACGGCGTCACTTCCGGTTTTTGCCAGTAGAGAGACGCAGAAGGAATACAAGGCGTCTGAGGCACCCAGCGGATCCCCCACACGCGGTCACCAGCCCCCATTGGTACTATGCGAATTACCAGCAGCCGTCCTGTGAGTGTTATCTAGGTTTTAACCCACCGGAGCGGTCTGTTAGCCATTTGTCCTTTTTATCATCTAGTTTAATAAATAACTTTTATCATTAGCTTTGCTTAAGTGTTGTTTGTCTAGTTGTGTCTGTTTGTTTTGTCTGTTTATGTCAGCCAGTTGCAATTATGTCTGTATAAATTGTTTAACTGTGTTGCACTAAATATTTCTTTTTTCATTGCATGTTCTACTTCCACTGCATCAAGTCATATCTGAATACCCCAAGATACAGAGACTGTTGATTTCCTTGGAACTGGAACTATTTCTACTGGATATCCAGGATTCCATTATTTTTGGACTCATTAGGCGCCGGTATCTCTTTTGTTTATTTGCTGTTTATTCTGATTGTACTGTCAGGTTACCACCAGGCTGCCTTGCGACCATAGGGCTCACCCTTAGAGTAGGGTCAATTGTTTGTAATCCCCATTAGCGCTATTATACATCACTCCCCTTTCTCATCTTTTCATTTAACACTGACCTTCCTTAAATTTTACCCCACAAATCAAGCATCCAAATAGCCTGCCCTCATGGTTAATGTCCCACACTCAGTCACTCCTACCACCCATTGTGACCAAGTACTGCCATCTACAGCACTTACTCCCTCACCTTCTGTCTCTGTAAGTTTCCCATTAAACCTCTTAGAGTGTAAGCTCTTCGGGGCAGGGATTTCCTTTCCTATTGTCTGATTTTGCGGCACTTATTGTATAATTATAATTCCCTGTACTGTATTCTTTGTGAAGCGCTGAGTACACTTTTGGCGCTATATAAATAAAGACATACAATACTATATATATATATATATATATATATATATATATATATATATATATATATATATGCAAATATAACTGTATGCTCATCTGCATGTCTTAGGCAGGTCTGCAACCCCGCCTTTCCCCACCATCACCCAGCATACAGCACTTCCACTGCAGCAAGGGATTCTGGGAAATGACATGCAAATGAGCACACAGTGTCACTTTTTGCCTCAATAACCATTTTAACATGGTTCCCTATAGGCTTAAGCTTGCTGCATGGTCACAGCTTTGAGCACAGCCAGGGTTAAGGTGCATACCCAGAAAACCACCCACAGACAGCCGTTTCGACCTTTTTTTTTTTTTTTTTTTTTCTTTTTAAATGTTTTATTCATATTTCAGTTTTATAAACAAAAGTAACATTTTCGAAAATAATAAACCGTCCCAAACATTACAAAAAACCCATACATTTCATAATATCATCATTTCTTCCTATCCTTACAAGTTACCACATATCTAAAGAGAAAATAACATCTCAAAAAAAACCTTACACACTCCCTGCCTTTCCTAAAATTGCTTTTTTGTTTTTTCTCATATTCTCAAACACTTCTTCTGTTTTGTCCCTTTTCCAGTTCAGTATAGATTGTAAATCTTCCATCACTGATTCGGGCGACGCTCCTGGATTATTCTGCTTAATACTGGCAATCCAAAAATCTGACTCCCCCACTTTTTCCTCAACCTCAGCTATTTTCTGCCTTAAATCTCTTTCCCTTAGTGTTTCTTCCGGCCCACTAGGTCCTGCCCCTCCTCTTACCTTACTTTCTGATACTGCCCCCAATACCTTACTTTCTGATACTTTGACCTCAACTCCTGAGTCCTGGATTTGTTTTGGGTTTCTCTCTCCTAGCGCTGTCCTTGCCCCTATTTCTCCTTCGCTCTCACTTCTGCTTGTCCCCCCTACCATACGCTTTGGTGTTCCTGTCTTTTCTTTTGACCTTTCAGTAGCCTCTTTAAACCTCAGATCCGCCTCTTTAAACCGCAGATCCCTTTTTTCGTCCTCCGTTAACTCTACGGGACTTCCCTGACCCTCACTTACTGATTCTGTACCCAATTCCTTAATTTTCTCCCCTTGTTGTTTCTTTTTACCTTCCTTTTCTCCTGCTGACATTTTCCCTCCTTCACTCTCACTCCTGCTTGCTCCACTCACCATTCGTTTTGGTGCCTCTAACCCCCTTGCCTCTTGCTTACTTTCCTTTGACCCCCTTTGTGACCCTCTCTTACCCTGGCTCCCCTCTGAAGATTCACATCCACTGCTACTAAACCCTTCTATCCCTCCCACCTCTTCTTTTTTCCTTTCTATTCTTTGCTCTCTACTTCCTCCACTTTCGGACGAGGAGATCTCTCCCCAATCACTCCCACTACTCCCAGCTATTACCGGTGCAATTCCCAGAGTTTTTGTCTCTACAACACCTGGGTATCCCTTAACTTCACTATCCTCATTCTCCCTTTTAACTGGCATACCACTTTCGGGGTCTCCTCCACCACTGTCACCTCTGCTGAGCTCACAAGGGTCACCTCTGATTTTCTACTTCCTTCTCCTCCCGAATATCCTCCTTCTTACTAATATCCTCAATTTCTCCCAATAATTTTTTTTACTCTTCTCCTTCGATTGGGACTGCTCTGCCCTCCTTTATCTCCACCCACTGTATATGCTCTTTTTTCAATTCCTCGTATTCCCCTTTTGTAATGTTTTTCCTTTGATGCATTAGTTTGTCTAGCCTCTCTATTATTTGCTGTTCTGTACTCCCTACATGTTGTTTTCTAAAAATTCTTGTCCAAAACTCTACCTCCCCTACTGCCTTCTCAAACTCTAGCATTTTCTCCTGTAAAGTACTCTTACTTGGTACTTCTTCTGCCTGTTCCCCACATACCCTATCAACCTTCTCCCTGGGTCCTCCTCTACTTTCTTCCTCTCTATCTTGGTTAACCTCTTTTCTTTGCTGATTTTTCCGTTTTTGTGATTTCTTCTCTCCTACTTCCATTTCCTCCACCTCATCTTGGGAAATCTCCCCCTTTTCTTGTACATCTTGTATTTCCATACTTTCTGCCCAACTAGGACTCCCCACCACCAGGGTTTCTACTTCTACTCCCCCTGTTTCCCCACCCTTACCCACAGTCTGATCAACGTCTCTCCCCTTTCCTTCTCCCCACCAATGCTTTTGGCAACCGAGTCAAGGAAAAGATCTTCCTCCCTTTTCTCCTGGGCATCTCTTTCTCGTCTTTCCTGCCCAGCTTCAAAATCATGTATATCCTCCTCCACATCAAATAGCATCTGATCCATACCCGCCTCCCCCTCCCGCCTTGCCATCTGTGCATAGGTCCTCTTCTTTGTGCACTGTCGTGCCAAGTGCCCCCGAATACCACAAAGGTCACATTTTTTGGGGAGCGCACAGCTCGCCGCCGTGTGGCCTTCTTCTCCACAATTCCGACATACCACGTCTGTTTTCCTACACTCATCTTGTGTATGTCCATATTGGAAACACCTCCTGCAGTACTTTGGCTGTCCTGGATAATTCAGGTACCCTCGGTTTGCTCCGATTCTGAAACTGGAGGGAGGGTGCTTCACGCCTCCCACTCCCGTGGGGTCTGGTTTAAAACGCACCCAAAACCTTCGCTTTCCATTAAAGATCCCATAAGCGTTATGTAAGTCAATTCCACCCCTGATGGTGGTACAATACTGTCGCAAAAACATCTGGATCTCCATTTTATCCACCCATGGGTTATAGACATGTACCGTTACTGGTCTCTCTTCCATCAAAAAGCTTGGTATAAGCCGAATTCCTATCATCTCAGGATCATCCGACATTCCTTTCAGCTTCTCAAAGACGTTGAGGCAGACTCCTTCCTGGAAGAAGGTCACATCATAGGTTCCCTGACGAGGGAAGTCTTGCAGGCACAGCATTTCCGCCTTGTCCAAACCGATCTTCTTCCATAACAGCTCTTCCACGATAAAGCTCAGACCCGCCCAGTCTCGCTCCTCCTTCACGACTTCCAATCGGATGGTGTTTCTCAAATGGGCTCCTGCCGCCATTCTCTCCTTCTTAAGGTCAGGTGCGGCGCCCTAATTGCAGCAGGTGGGTTAAGCCCTTTCAGGCGATCCCACAAGGCAAAGGCGCCGGCCCTTCACTTTCTCTCGCTCCCAATCGCCTCCCGTCGCTCGAGATGGCGTCCCCCCCCAAAAGCAGCAAGGATCTTAAGCCCCCGAAGGGGCGATGATCCAGGGCCAAGGGGGCACAGTCTCAGCTACACAGCTGTTTCTTTTTTTTTTATTTTTAAGGTTTTTTTTTCCACAGAAATAACTGTTACAACATTGGGTATTCCCAAGCATAATCGCAATAAAACATATATATCTCCAAACTCACAAATAACCCCCACCCAATCTTAAAGTTCTGTAATAAACTTTACATTCATCTATCCCAACGTAAATTTTCTTATATCCCCCTAAACATCCGGATATGCCTTCCACGGTCTAGCTCCCAATCCCGCTTCATACGATATTAACGTCCTTTTCAAAACCTCTACTGTCTCTAACTCCTCTCCCGGTTTTATGTCTGCTAACATTCTTGTTAACCTCCCATGTTCTTTTATGATCACATTATATTGTCTTTTTCTCCTTCTTTGTCACGGTTGTGCTCGCCACAAACTCGGGTCGGACCGCGTGGCTGAGGTAGGGTTGTAAAAGCACCGACCTTAAACCTCGCAGGCTGATCCGGATTGCGCAGTTCATAGTCGTACGTAGCAGGGTCTGGATTGGAGAAGACAGCATCGTCGTTGTACAAGCCAGGGTCAGGATAGGAGACGTCAGAATAAACATTGTCCAAGCAAGAGTTCGGCAACAGGGAGTCAGGAGAACCCCGCTTCGGCTTATGAGCGCGGGGGGGTTCTCTGCGCGTGCGGCGACCATGGCCCATGGTACTGGTCTCAGGAGGTGGAAGACAGACCAGATTTACACACCGCCTAGCTGCACGGTTAAACCAGCGCTACAGCGCAAGAGTCCTGAGCGGGTTAGGGAATCCTCTGTAGCAGCGCAGGAACCAGGACACGGCCTCTCTAGATTAGGGAAAGAGTAGGCCTCAGGAACCAGGAAGCTGTAGATACACAGGGAGACCTCCGCTTCAGTGTAGGAATCCAGGAGACTGAAGGACGCAGGGGCGAAACCTCCGCTTCAGTGCAGGAATCCAGGAGGCTGAAGGACGCAGGAACGAAACCTCTGCTTCAGCACAGGAGAACAGGAAGCTGACGGACGCAGGGACGAAACCTCTGCTTCAGCACAGGAGAACAGGAAGCTGAAGGACGCAAGGGAAACCTCCGCTTCAGCACAAGAGAACAAGCAAGAGCTTGTGGCAGAACAGTTGGTGACATCCGGTAAGGACTATGCTCGGCAAGGAGCATTATGGGAAGGCAATACTTAAAGGCCAGCAGGCCAATCCCCAGCGGGGGTGTGAAGATATTGCTCCAATGAATGAATGCAAGTCTAGGTTGCATAATAGGCTGCACAGCTGCAGTAGATACCAGAGGGAGTGTGTATAGCTTTGGTGAGTGAATCCAGGCTGCAGCAAACATCAGGAGAGCTGTTCCAGAACTGCACCGGTCTGCAAGGTAAGGTAACCAGTAACCCGCGGAGCGGATTCCTGACATTCTTTCAGCAGCCTCGTCTAACCGCCGTCTTCTTATTTGTTCCTCCGTTAACTCTATGGGTCTTCCCTGACCCTCACTTACTGATTCTGTACCCAATTCCTTAATTTTCTCCCCCTGTTGTTTCTTTTTACCTTCCTTTTCTCCTGCTGACATTTTCCCTCCTTCACTATCACTCCTGCTTGCTCCACTCACCATTCGTTTTGGTGCCTCTAACCCCCTTGCCTCTTGCTTACTTTCCTTTGACCCCCTTTGTGACCCTCTCTTACCCTGGCTCCCCTCTGAAGATTCACATCCATTGCTACTAACCCCTTCTATCCCTCCCACCTCTTCTTTTTTCCTTTCTATTCTTTGCTCTCTACTTCCTACACTTTCGGACGAGGAGATCTCTCCCCAATCACTTCCACCTCTGGGGACCTTACCTGATTTTTCACTTCCTTCTCCTCCCGAATATCCTCCTTCTTACTAATATCCTCCTCCTCACTAATATCCTCAATTTCTCCCAATAAAAACTTTTCCTCTTCTCCTTCGATTGGGACTGCTCTGCCCTCCTTTATCTCCACCCACTGTATATGCTCTTTTTTCAATTCCTCGTATTCCCCTTTTGTAATGTTTTTCCTTTGATGCATTAGTTTGTCTAGCCTCTCTATTATTTGCTGTTCTGTACTCCCTACATGTTGTTTTCTAAAAATTCTTGTCCAAAACTCTACCTCCCCTACTGCCTTCTCAAACTCTAGCATTTTCTCCTGTAAAGTACTCTTACTTGGTACTTCTTCTGCCTGTTCCCCACATACCCTCTCAACCTTCTCCCTGGGTCCTCCTCTACTTTCTTCCTCTCTATCTTGGTTAACCTCTTTTCTTTGCTGATTTTTCCGTTTTTGTGATTTCTTCTCTCCTACTTCCATTTCCTCCACCTCCTCTTGGGAAATCTCCCCCTTTTCTTGTACATCTTGTATTTCCATACTTTCTGCCCAACTAGGACTCCCCACCACCAGGGTTTCTACTTCTACTCCCCCTGTTTCCCCACCCTTACCCACAGTCTGATCAACGTCTCCCCTTTCCTTCTCCCCACCAATGCTTTTGGCAACCGAGTCAAGGAAAAGATCTTCCTCCCTTTTCTCCTGGGCATCTCTTTCTCGTCTTTCCTGCCCAGCTTCAAAATCATGTATATCCTCCTCCACATCAAATAGCATCTGATCCATACCCGCCTCCCCCTCCCGCCTTGCCATCTGTGCATAGGTCCTCTTCTTTGTGCACTGTCGTGCCAAGTGCCCCCGAATACCACAAAGGTCACATTTTTTGGGGAGCGCACAGCTCGCCGCCGTGTGGCCTTCTTCTCCACAATTCCGACATACCACGTCTGTTTTCCTACACTCATCTTGTGTATGTCCATATTGGAAACACCTCCTGCAGTACTTTGGCTGTCCTGGATAATTCAGGTACCCTCGGTTTGCTCCGATTCTGAAACTGGAGGGAGGGTGCTTCACGCCTCCCACTCCCGTGGGGTCTGGTTTAAAACGCACCCAAAACCTTCGCTTTCCATTAAAGATCCCATAAGCATTATGTAAGTCAATTCCACCCCTGATGGTGGTACAATACTGTCGCAAAAACATCTGGATCTCCATTTTATCCACCCATGGGTTATAGACATGTACCGTTACTGGTCTCTCTTCCATCAAAAAGCTTGGTATAAGCCGAATTCCTATCATCTCAGGATCATCCAACATTCCTTTCAGCTTCTCAAAGACGTTGAGGCAGACTCCTTCCTGGAAGAAGGTCACATCATAGGTTCCCTGACGAGGGAAGTCTTGCAGGCACAGCATTTCCGCCTTGTCCAAACCGATCTCCTTCCATAACAGCTCCTCCACGATAAAGCTCAGACCCGCCCAGTCTCGCTCCTCCTTCACGACTTCCAATCGGATGGTGTTTCTCAAATGGGCTCCTGCCGCCATTCTCTCCTTCTTAAGGTCAGGTGCGGCGCCCTAAATGCAGCAGGTGGGTTAAGCCCTTTCAGGCGATCCCACAAGGCAAAGGCGCCGGCCCTTCACTTTCTCTCGCTCCCAATTGCCTCCCGTCGCTCGAGATGGCGTGCCCCCCCAAAAGCAGCAAGGATCTTAAGCCCCCGAAGGGGCGATAATCCAGGGCCAAGGGGGCACAGTCTCAGCTACACAGCTGTTTCTTTTTTTTTTATTTTTAAGGTTTTTATTTCCACAGAAATAACTGTTACAACATTGGGTATTCCCAAGCATAATCGCAATAAAACATATATATCTCCAAACTCACAAATAACCCCCACCCAATCTTAAAGTTCTGTAATAAACTTTACATTCATCTATCCCAACGTAAATTTTCTTATATCCCCCTAAACATCCGGATATGCCTTCCACGGTCTAGCTCCCAATCCCGCTTCATACGTTATTAACGTCCTTTTCAAAACCTCTACTGTCTCTAACTCCTCTCCCGGTTTTATGTCTGCTAACATTCTTGTTAACCTCCCATGTTCTTTTATGATCACATTATATTGTCTTTTTCTCCTTCTTTCAGCAGCCTCGTCTAACCGCCGTCTTCTTATTTGTTCCTCCGTTAACTCTATGGGTCTTCCCTGACCCTCACTTACTGATTCTGTACCCAATTCCTTAATTTTCTCCCCCTATTGTTTCTTTTTACCTTCCTTTTCTCCTGCTGACATTTTCCCTCCTTCACTCTCACTCCTGCTTGCTCCACTCACCATTTGTTTTGGTGCCTCTAACCCCCTTGCCTCTTGCTTACTTTCCTTTGACCCCCTTTGTGACCCTCTCTTACCCTGGCTCCCCTCTGAAGATTCACATCCATTGCTACTAACCCCTTCTATCCCTCCCACCTCTTCTTTTTTCCTTTCTATTCTTTGCTCTCTACTTCCTCCACTTTCCGACGAGGAGATCTCTCCCCAATCACTCCCACTACTCCCAGCTATTACCGGTGCAATTCCCAGAGTTTTTGTTTCTACAACACCTGGGTCTCCCTTAGATTCACTATCCTCATTCTCCCTTTTAACTGGCATACCACTTTCTTGGGTCTCCTCCACCACTGTCACCTCTGCCAAGCTTACAAGGGTCACCTCTGGGGACCTTACCTGATTTTTCACTTCCTTCTCCTCCCGAATATCCTCCTTCTTACTAATATCCTCCTCCTCACTAATATCCTCAATTTCTCCCAATAAAAACTTTTCCTCTTCTCCTTCGATTGGGACTGCTCTGCCCTCCTTTATCTCCACCCACTGTATATACTCTTTTTTCAATTCCTCGTATTCCCCTTTTGTAATGTTTTTCCTTTGATGCATTAGTTTGTCTAGCCTCTCTATTATTTGCTGTTCTGTACTCCCTACATGTTGTTTTCTAAAAATTCTTGTCCAAAACTCTACCTCCCCTACTGCCTTCTCAAACTCTAGCATTTTCTCCTGTAAAGTACTCTTACTTGGTACTTCTTCTGCCTGTTCCCCACATACCCTCTCAACCTTCTCCCTGGGTCCTCCTCTACTTTCTTCCTCTCTATCTTGGTTAACCTCTTTTCTTTGCTGATTTTTCCGTTTTTGTGATTTCTTCTCTCCTACTTCCATTTCCTCCACCTCCTCTTGGGAAATCTCCCCCTTTTCTTGTACATCTTGTATTTCCATACTTTCTGCCCAACTAGGACTCCCCACCACCAGGGTTTCTACTTCTACTCCCCCTGTTTCCCCACCCTTACCCACAGTCTGATCAACGTCTCCCCTTTCCTTCTCCCCACCAATGCTTTTGGCAACCGAGTCAAGGAAAAGATCTTCCTCCCTTTTCTCCTGGGCATCTCTTTCTCGTCTTTCCTGCCCAGCTTCAAAATCATGTATATCCTCCTCCACATCAAATAGCATCTAATCCATACCCGCCTCCCCCTCCCGCCTTGCCATCTGTGCATAGGTCCTCTTCTTTGTGCACTGTCGTGCCAAGTGCCCCCGAATACCACAAAGGTCACATTTTTGGGGGAGCGCACAGCTCGCCGCCGTGTGGCCTTCTTCTCCACAATTCCGACATACCACGTCTGTTTTCCTACACTCATCTTGTGTATATCCATATTGGAAACACCTCCTGCAGTACTTTGGCTGTCCTGGATAATTCAGGTACCCTCGGTTTGCTCCGATTCTGAAACTGGAGGGAGGGTGCTTCACGCCTCCCACTCCCGTGGGGTCTGGTTTAAAACGCACCCAAAACCTTCGCTTTCCATTAAAGATCCCATAAGCGTTATGTAAGTCAATTCCACCCCTGATGGTGGTACAATACTGTCGCAAAAACATCTGGATCTCCATTTTATCCACCCATGGGTTATAGACATGTACCGTTACTGGTCTCTCTTCCATCAAAAAGCTTGGTATAAGCCGAATTCCTATCATCTCAGGATCATCCGACATTCCTTTCAGCTTCTCAAAGACGTTGAGGCAGACTCCTTCCTGGAAGAAGGTCACATCATAGGTTCCCTGACGAGGGAAGTCTTGCAGGCACAGCATTTCCGCCTTGTCCAAACCGATCTTCTTCCATAACAGCTCCTCCACGATAAAGCTCAGACCCGCCCAGTCTCGCTCCTCCTTCACGACTTCCAATCGGATGGTGTTTCTCAAATGGGCTCCTGCCGCCATTCTCTCCTTCTTATGGTCAGGTGCGGCGCCCTAATTGCAGCAGGTGGGTTAAGCCCTTTCAGGCGATCCCACAAGGCAAAGGCGCCGGCCCTTCACTTTCTCTCGCTCCCAATTGCCTCCCGTCGCTCGAGATGGCGTGCCCCCCCAAAAGCAGCAAGGATCTTAATCCCCCGAAGGGGCGATAATCCAGGGCCAAGGGGGCACAGTCTCAGCTACACAGCTGTTTCTTTTTTTTTTATTTTTAAGGTTTTTATTTCCACAGAAATAACTGTTACAACATTGGGTATTCCCAAGCATAATCGCAATAAAACATATATATCTCCAAACTCACAAATAACCCCCACCCAATCTTAAAGTTCTGTAATAAACTTTACATTCATCTATCCCAACGTAAATTTTCTTATATCCCCCTAAACATCCGGATATGCCTTCCACGGTCTAGCTCCCAATCCCGCTTCATACGTTATTAACGTCCTTTTCAAAACCTCTACTGTCTCTAACTCCTCTCCCGGTTTTATGTCTGCTAACATTCTTGTTAACCTCCCATGTTCTTTTATGATCACATTATATTGTCTTTTTCTCCTTCTTTCAGCAGCCTCGTCTAACCGCCGTCTTCTTATTTGTTCCTCCGTTAACTCTATGGGTCTTCCCTGACCCTCACTTACTGATTCTGTACCCAATTCCTTAATTTTCTCCCCCTATTGTTTCTTTTTACCTTCCTTTTCTCCTGCTGACATTTTCCCTCCTTCACTCTCACTCCTGCTTGCTCCACTCACCATTTGTTTTGGTGCCTCTAACCCCCTTGCCTCTTGCTTACTTTCCTTTGACCCCCTTTGTGACCCTCTCTTACCCTGGCTCCCCTCTGAAGATTCACATCCATTGCTACTAACCCCTTCTATCCCTCCCACCTCTTCTTTTTTCCTTTCTATTCTTTGCTCTCTACTTCCTCCACTTTCGGACGAGGAGATCTCTCCCCAATCACTCCCACTACTCCCAGCTATTACCGGTGCAATTCCCAGAGTTTTTGTTTCTACAACATCTGGGTCTCCCTTAGATTCACTATCCTCATTCTCCCTTTTAACTGGCATACCACTTTCCGGGGTCTCCTCCACCACTGTCACCTCTGCCAAGCTTACAAGGGTCACCTCTGGGGACCTTACCTGATTTTTCACTTCCTTCTCCTCCCGAATATCCTCCTTCTTACTAATATCCTCCTCCTCACTAATATCCTCAATTTCTCCCAATAAAAACTTTTCCTCTTCTCCTTCGATTGGGACTGCTCTGCCCTCCTTTATCTCCACCCACTGTATATGCTCTTTTTTCAATTCCTCGTATTCCCCTTTTGTAATGTTTTTCCTTTGATGCATTAGTTTGTCTAGCCTCTCTATTATTTGCTGTTATGTACTCCCTACATGTTGTTTTCTAAAAATTCTTGTCCAAAACTCTACCTCCCCTACTGCCTTCTCAAACTCTAGCATTTTCTCCTGTAAAGTACTCTTACTTGGTACTTCTTCTGCCTGTTCCCCACATACCCTCTCAACCTTCTCCCTGGGTCCTCCTCTACTTTCTTCCTCTCTATCTTGGTTAACCTCTTTTCTTTGCTGATTTTTCCGTTTTTGTGATTTCTTCTCTCCTACTTCCATTTCCTCCACCTCCTCTTGGGAAATCTCCCCCTTTTCTTGTACATCTTGTATTTCCATACTTTCTGCCCAACTAGGACTCCCCACCACCAGGGTTTCTACTTCTACTCCCCCTGTTTCCCCACCCTTACCCACAGTCTGATCAACGTCTCCCCTTTCCTTCTCCCCACCAATGCTTTTGGCAACCGAGTCAAGGAAAAGATCTTCCTCCCTTTTCTCCTGGGCATCTCTTTCTCGTCTTTCCTGCCCAGCTTCAAAATCATGTATATCCTCCTCCACATCAAATAGCATCTAATCCATACCCGCCTCCCCCTCCCGCCTTGCCATCTGTGCATAGGTCCTCTTCTTTGTGCACTGTCGTGCCAAGTGCCCCCGAATACCACAAAGGTCACATTTTTTGGGGAGCGCACAGCTCGCCGCCGTGTGGCCTTCTTCTCCACAATTCCGACATACCACGTCTGTTTTCCTACACTCATCTTGTGTATATCCATATTGGAAACACCTCCTGCAGTACTTTGGCTGTCCTGGATAATTCAGGTACCCTCGGTTTGCTCCGATTCTGAAACTGGAGGGAGGGTGCTTCACGCCTCCCACTCCCGTGGGGTCTGGTTTAAAACGCACCCAAAACCTTCGCTTTCCATTAAAGATCCCATAAGCGTTATGTAAGTCAATTCCACCCCTGATGGTGGTACAATACTGTCGCAAAAACATCTGGATCTCCATTTTATCCACCCATGGGTTATAGACATGTACCGTTACTGGTCTCTCTTCCATCAAAAAGCTTGGTATAAGCCGAATTCCTATCATCTCAGGATCATCCGACATTCCTTTCAGCTTCTCAAAGACGTTGAGGCAGACTCCTTCCTGGAAGAAGGTCACATCATAGGTTCCCTGACGAGGGAAGTCTTGCAGGCACAGCATTTCCGCCTTGTCCAAACCGATCTTCTTCCATAACAGCTCCTCCACGATAAAGCTCAGACCCGCCCAGTCTCGCTCCTCCTTCACGACTTCCAATCGGATGGTGTTTCTCAAATGGGCTCCTGCCGCCATTCTCTCCTTCTTATGGTCAGGTGCGGCGCCCTAATTGCAGCAGGTGGGTTAAGCCCTTTCAGGCGATCCCACAAGGCAAAGGCGCCGGCCCTTCACTTTCTCTCGCTCCCAATTGCCTCCCGTCGCTCGAGATGGCGTGCCCCCCCAAAAGCAGCAAGGATCTTAATCCCCCGAAGGGGCGATAATCCAGGGCCAAGGGGGCACAGTCTCAGCTACACAGCTGTTTCTTTTTTTTTTATTTTTAAGGTTTTTATTTCCACAGAAATAACTGTTACAACATTGGGTATTCCCAAGCATAATCGCAATAAAACATATATATCTCCAAACTCACAAATAACCCCCACCCAATCTTAAAGTTCTGTAATAAACTTTACATTCATCTATCCCAACGTAAATTTTCTTATATCCCCCTAAACATCCGGATATGCCTTCCACGGTCTAGCTCCCAATCCCGCTTCATACGTTATTAACGTCCTTTTCAAAACCTCTACTGTCTCTAACTCCTCTCCCGGTTTTATGTCTGCTAACATTCTTGTTAACCTCCCATGTTCTTTTATGATCACATTATATTGTCTTTTTCTCCTTCTTTCAGCAGCCTCGTCTAACCGCCGTCTTCTTATTTGTTCCTCCGTTAACTCTATGGGTCTTCCCTGACCCTCACTTACTGATTCTGTACCCAATTCCTTAATTTTCTCCCCCTATTGTTTCTTTTTACCTTCCTTTTCTCCTGCTGACATTTTCCCTCCTTCACTCTCACTCCTGCTTGCTCCACTCACCATTTGTTTTGGTGCCTCTAACCCCCTTGCCTCTTGCTTACTTTCCTTTGACCCCCTTTGTGACCCTCTCTTACCCTGGCTCCCCTCTGAAGATTCACATCCATTGCTACTAACCCCTTCTATCCCTCCCACCTCTTCTTTTTTCCTTTCTATTCTTTGCTCTCTACTTCCTCCACTTTCGGACGAGGAGATCTCTCCCCAATCACTCCCACTACTCCCAGCTATTACCGGTGCAATTCCCAGAGTTTTTGTTTCTACAACATCTGGGTCTCCCTTAGATTCACTATCCTCATTCTCCCTTTTAACTGGCATACCACTTTCCGGGGTCTCCTCCACCACTGTCACCTCTGCCAAGCTTACAAGGGTCACCTCTGGGGACCTTACCTGATTTTTCACTTCCTTCTCCTCCCGAATATCCTCCTTCTTACTAATATCCTCCTCCTCACTAATATCCTCAATTTCTCCCAATAAAAACTTTTCCTCTTCTCCTTCGATTGGGACTGCTCTGCCCTCCTTTATCTCCACCCACTGTATATGCTCTTTTTTCAATTCCTCGTATTCCCCTTTTGTAATGTTTTTCCTTTGATGCATTAGTTTGTCTAGCCTCTCTATTATTTGCTGTTATGTACTCCCTACATGTTGTTTTCTAAAAATTCTTGTCCAAAACTCTACCTCCCCTACTGCCTTCTCAAACTCTAGCATTTTCTCCTGTAAAGTACTCTTACTTGGTACTTCTTCTGCCTGTTCCCCACATACCCTCTCAACCTTCTCCCTGGGTCCTCCTCTACTTTCTTCCTCTCTATCTTGGTTAACCTCTTTTCTTTGCTGATTTTTCCGTTTTTGTGATTTCTTCTCTCCTACTTCCATTTCCTCCACCTCCTCTTGGGAAATCTCCCCCTTTTCTTGTACATCTTGTATTTCCATACTTTCTGCCCAACTAGGACTCCCCACCACCAGGGTTTCTACTTCTACTCCCCCTGTTTCCCCACCCTTACCCACAGTCTGATCAACGTCTCCCCTTTCCTTCTCCCCACCAATGCTTTTGGCAACCGAGTCAAGGAAAAGATCTTCCTCCCTTTTCTCCTGGGCATCTCTTTCTCGTCTTTCCTGCCCAGCTTCAAAATCATGTATATCCTCCTCCACATCAAATAGCATCTGATCCATACCCGCCTCCCCCTCCCGCCTTGCCATCTGTGCATAGGTCCTCTTCTTTGTGCACTGTCGTGCCAAGTGCCCCCGAATACCACAAAGGTCACATTTTTTGGGGAGCGCACAGCTCGCCGCCGTGTGGCCTTCTTCTCCACAATTCCGACATACCACGTCTGTTTTCCTACACTCATCTTGTGTATGTCCATATTGGAAACACCTCCTGCAGTACTTTGGCTGTCCTGGATAATTCAGGTACCCTCGGTTTGCTCCGATTCTGAAACTGGAGGGAGGGTGCTTCACGCCTCCCACTCCCGTGGGGTCTGGTTTAAAACGCACCCAAAACCTTCGCTTTCCATTAAAGATCCCATAAGCGTTATGTAAGTCAATTCCACCCCTGATGGTGGTACAATACTGTCGCAAAAACATCTGGATCTCCATTTTATCCACCCATGGGTTATAGACATGTACCGTTACTGGTCTATCTTCCATCAAAAAGCTTGGTATAAGCCGAATTCCTATCATCTCAGGATCATCCGACATTCCTTTCAGCTTCTCAAAGACGTTGAGGCAGACTCCTTCCTGGAAGAAGGTCACATCATAGGTTCCCTGACGAGGGAAGTCTTGCAGGCACAGCATTTCCGCCTTGTCCAAACCGATCTTCTTCCATAACAGCTCCTCCACGATAAAGCTCAGACCCGCCCAGTCTCGCTCCTCCTTCACGACTTCCAATCGGATGGTGTTTCTCAAATGGGCTCCTGCCGCCATTCTCTCCTTCTTAAGGTCAGGTGCGGCGCCCTAATTGCAGCAGGTGGGTTAAGCCCTTTCAGGTGATCCCACAAGGCAAAGGCGCCGGCCCTTCACTTTCTCTCGCTCCCAATCGCCTCCCGTCGCTCGAGATGGCGTGCGCCCCCAAAAGCAGCAAGGATCTTAAGCCCCCGAAGGGGCGATGATCCAGGGCCAAGGGGGCACAGTCTCAGCTACACAGCTGTTTCTTTTTTTTTTATTTTTAAGGTTTTTATTTCCACAGAAATAACTGTTACAACATTGGGTATTCCCAAGCATAATCGCAATAAAACATATATATCTCCAAACTCACAAATAACCCCCACCCAATCTTAAAGTTCTGTAATAAACTTTACATTCATCTATCCCAACGTAAATTTTCTTATATCCCCCTAAACATCCGGATATGCCTTCCACGGTCTAGCTCCCAATCCCGCTTCATACGATATTAACGTCCTTTTCAAAACCTCTACTGTCTCTAACTCCTCTCCTGGTTTTATGTCTGCTAACATCCTTGTTAACCTCCCATGTTCTTTTATGATCACATTATATTGTCTTTTTCTCCTTCTTTCAGCAGCCTCGTCTAACCGCCGTCTTCTTATTTGTTCCTCCGTTAACTCTATGGGTCTTCCCTGACCCTCACTTACTGATTCTGTACCCAATTCCTTAATTTTCTCCCCCTGTTGTTTCTTTTTACCTTCCTTTTCTCCTGCTGACATTTTCCTTCCTTCACTCTCACTCCTGCTTGCTCCACTCACCATTCGTTTTGGTGCCTCTAACCCCCTTGCCTCTTGCTTACTTTCCTTTGACCCCCTTTGTGACCCTCTCTTACCCTGGCTCCCCTCTGAAGATTCACATCCATTGCTACTAACCCCTTCTATCCCTCCCACCTCTTCTTTTTTCCTTTCTATTCTTTGCTCTCTACTTCCTCCACTTTCAGACGAGGAGATCTCTCCCCAATCACTCCCACTACTCCCAGCTATTACCGGTGCAATTCCCAGAGTGTTTGTTTCTACAACACCTGGGTCTCCCTTAGATTCACTATCCTCATTCTCCCTTTTAACTGGCATACCACTTTCTTGGGTCTCCTCCACCACTGTCACCTCTGCCAAGCTTACAAGGGTCACCTCTGGGGACCTTACCTGATTTTTCACTTCCTTCTCCTTCCGAATATCCTCCTTCTTACTAATATCCTCCTCCTCATTAATATCCTCAATTTCTCCCAATAAAAACTTTTCCTCTTCTGCTTCGATTGGGACTGCTCTGCCCTCCTTTATCTCCACCCACTGTATATGCTCTTTTTTCAATTCCTCGTATTCCCCTTTTGTAATGTTTTTCCTTTGATGCATTAGTTTGTCTAGCCTCTCTATTATTTGCTGTTCTGTACTCCCTACATGTTGTTTTCTAAAAATTCTTGTCCAAAACTCTACCTCCCCTACTGCCTTCTCAAACTCTAGCATTTTCTCCTGTAAAGTACTCTTACTTGGTACTTCTTCTGCCTGTTCCCCACATACCCTCTCAACCTTCTCCCTGGGTCCTCCTATACTTTCTTCCTCTCTATCTTGGTTAACCTCTTTTCTTTGCTGATTTTTCCGTTTTTGTGATTTCTTCTCTCCTACTTCCATTTCCTCCACCTCCTCTTGGGAAATCTCCCCCTTTTCTTGTACATCTTGTATTTCCATACTTTCTGCCCAACTAGGACTCCCCACCACCAGGGTTTCTACTTCTACTCTACCTGTTTCCCCACCCTTACCCACAGTCTGATCAACGTCTCCCCTTTCCTTCTCCCCACCAATGCTTTTGGCAACCGAGTGAAGGAAAAGATCTTCCTCCCTTTTCTCCTGGGCATCTCTTTCTCGTCTTTCCTGCCCAGCTTCAAAATCATGTATATCCTCCTCCACATCAAATAGCATCTGATCCATACCCGCCTCCCCCTCCCGCCTTGCCATCTGTGCATAGGTCCTCTTCTTTGTGCACTGTCGTGCCAAGTGCCCCCGAATACCACAAAGGTCACATTTTTTGGGGAGCGCACAGCTCGCCGCCGTGTGGCCTTCTTCTCCACAATTCCGACATACCACGTCTGTTTTCCTACACTCATCTTGTGTATGTCCATATTGGAAACACCTCCTGCAGTACTTTGGCTGTCCTGGATAATTCAGGTACCCTCGGTTTGCTCCGATTCTGAAACTGGAGGGAGGGTGCTTCACGCCTCCCACTCCCGTGGGGTCTGGTTTAAAACGCACCCAAAACCTTCGCTTTCCATTAAAGATCCCATAAGCGTTATGTAAGTCAATTCCACCCCTGATGGTGGTACAATACTGTCACAAAAACATATGGATCTCCATTTTATCCACCCATGGGTTATAGACATGTACCGTTACTGGTCTCTCTTCCATCAAAAAGCTTGGTATAAGCCGAATTCCTATCATCTAAGGATCATCCGACATTCCTTTCAGCTTCTCAAAGACGTTGAGGCAGACTCCTTCCTGGAAGAAGGTCACATCATAGGTTCCCTGACGAGGGAAGTCTTGCAGGCACAGCATTTCCGCCTTGTCCAAACCGATCTTCTTCCATAACAGCTCCTCCACGATAAAGCTCAGACCCGCCCGGTCTCGCTCCTCCTTCACGACTTCCAATCGGATGGTGTTTCTCAAATGGGCTCCTGCCGCCATTCTCTCCTTCTTAAGGTCAGGTGCGGCGCCCTAATTGCAGCAGGTGGGTTAAGCCCTTTCAGGCGATCCCACAAGGCAAAGGCGCCGGCCCTTCACTTTCTCTCGCTCCCAATTGCCTCCCGTCACTCGAGATGGCGTGCGCCCCCAAAAGCAGCAAGGATCTTAAGCCCCCGAAGGGGCGATGATCCAGGGCCAAGGGGGCACAGTCTCAGCTACACAGCTGTTTCTTTTTTTTTTTTTTTTAAGGTTTTTATTTCCACAGAAATAACTGTTACAACATTGGGTATTCCCAAGCATAATCGCAATAAAACATATATATCTTCAAACTCACAAATAACCCCCACCCAATCTTAAAGTTCTGTAATAAACTTTACATTCATCTATCCCAACGTAAATTTTCTTATATCCCCCTAAACATCCGGATATGCCTTTCACGGTCTAGCTCCCAATCCCGCTTCATACGATATTAACGTCCTTTTCAAAACCTCTACTGTCTCTAACTCCTCTCCCGGTTTTATGTCTGCTAACATTCTTGTTAACCTCCCATGTTCTTTTATGATCACATTATATTGTCTTTTTCTCCTTCTTTCAGCAGCCTCGTCTAACCGCCGTCTTCTTATTTGTTCCTCCGTTAACTCTATGGGTCTTCCCTGACCCTCACTTACTGATTCTGTACCCAATTCCTTAATTTTCTCCCCCTGTTGTTTCTTTTTACCTTCCTTTTCTCCTGCTGACATTTTCCCTCCTTCACTCTCACTCCTGCTTGCTCCACTCACCATTCGTTTTGGTGCCTCTAACCCCCTTGCCTCTTGCTTACTTTCCTTTGACCCCCTTTGTGACCCTCTCTTACCCTGGCTCCCCTCTGAAGATTCACATCCATTGCTACTAACCCCTTCTATCCCTCCCACCTCTTCTTTTTTCCTTTCTATTCTTTGCTCTCTACTTCCTACACTTTCGGACGAGGAGATCTCTCCCCAATCACTCCCACTACTCCCAGCTATTACCGGTGCAATTCCCAGAGTTTTTGTTTCTACAACACCTGGGTCTCCCTTAGATTCACTATCCTCATTCTCCCTTTTAACTGGCATACCACTTTCCGGGGTCTCCTCCACCACTGTCACCTCTGCCAAGCTTACAAGGGTCACCTCTGGGGACCTTACCTGATTTTTCACTTCCTTCTCCTCCCGAATATCCTCCTTCTTACTAATATCCTCCTCCTCACTAATATCCTCAATTTCTCCCAATAAAAACTTTTCCTCTTCTCCTTCGATTGGGACTGCTCTGCCCTCCTTTATCTCCACCCACTGTATATGCTCTTTTTTCAATTCCTCGTATTCCCCTTTTGTAATGTTTTTCCTTTGATGCATTAGTTTGTCTAGCCTCTCTATTATTTGCTGTTCTGTACTCCCTACATGTTGTTTTCTAAAAATTCTTGTCCAAAACTCTACCTCCCCTACTGCCTTCTCAAACTCTAGCATTTTCTCCTGTAAAGTACTCTTACTTGGTACTTCTTCTGCCTGTTCCCCACATACCCTCTCAACCTTCTCCCTGGGTCCTCCTCTACTTTCTTCCTCTCTATCTTGGTTAACCTCTTTTCTTTGCTGATTTTTCCGTTTTTGTGATTTCTTCTCTCCTACTTCCATTTCCTCCACCTCCTCTTGGGAAATCTCCCCCTTTTCTTGTACATCTTGTATTTCCATACTTTCTGCCCAACTAGGACTCCCCACCACCAGGGTTTCTACTTCTACTCCCCCTGTTTCCCCACCCTTACCCACAGTCTGATCAACGTCTCCCCTTTCCTTCTCCCCACCAATGCTTTTGGCAACCGAGTCAAGGAAAAGATCTTCCTCCCTTTTCTCCTGGGCATCTCTTTCTCGTCTTTCCTGCCCAGCTTCAAAATCATGTATATCCTCCTCCACATCAAATAGCATCTGATCCATACCCGCCTCCCCCTCCCGCCTTGCCATCTGTGCATAGGTCCTCTTCTTTGTGCACTGTCGTGCCAAGTGCCCCCGAATACCACAAAGGTCACATTTTTTGGGGAGCGCACAGCTCGCCGCCGTGTGGCCTTCTTCTCCACAATTCCGACATACCACGTCTGTTTTCCTACACTCATCTTGTGTATGTCCATATTGGAAACACCTCCTGCAGTACTTTGGCTGTCCTGGATAATTCAGGTACCCTCGGTTTGCTCCGATTCTGAAACTGGAGGGAGGGTGCTTCACGCCTCCCACTCCCGTGGGGTCTGGTTTAAAACGCACCCAAAACCTTCGCTTTCCATTAAAGATCCCATAAGCGTTATGTAAGTCAATTCCACCCCTGATGGTGGTACAATACTGTCGCAAAAACATCTGGATCTCCATTTTATCCACCCATGGGTTATAGACATGTACCGTTACTGGTCTATCTTCCATCAAAAAGCTTGGTATAAGCCGAATTCCTATCATCTCAGGATCATCCGACATTCCTTTCAGCTTCTCAAAGACGTTGAGGCAGACTCCTTCCTGGAAGAAGGTCACATCATAGGTTCCCTGACGAGGGAAGTCTTGCAGGCACAGCATTTCCGCCTTGTCCAAACCGATCTTCTTCCATAACAGCTCCTCCACGATAAAGCTCAGACCCGCCCAGTCTCGCTCCTCCTTCACGACTTCCAATCGGATGGTGTTTCTCAAATGGGCTCCTGCCGCCATTCTCTCCTTCTTAAGGTCAGGTGCGGCGCCCTAATTGCAGCAGGTGGGTTAAGCCCTTTCAGGTGATCCCACAAGGCAAAGGCGCCGGCCCTTCACTTTCTCTCGCTCCCAATCGCCTCCCGTCGCTCGAGATGGCGTGCGCCCCCAAAAGCAGCAAGGATCTTAAGCCCCCGAAGGGGCGATGATCCAGGGCCAAGGGGGCACAGTCTCAGCTACACAGCTGTTTCTTTTTTTTTTATTTTTAAGGTTTTTATTTCCACAGAAATAACTGTTACAACATTGGGTATTCCCAAGCATAATCGCAATAAAACATATATATCTCCAAACTCACAAATAACCCCCACCCAATCTTAAAGTTCTGTAATAAACTTTACATTCATCTATCCCAACGTAAATTTTCTTATATCCCCCTAAACATCCGGATATGCCTTCCACGGTCTAGCTCCCAATCCCGCTTCATACGATATTAACGTCCTTTTCAAAACCTCTACTGTCTCTAACTCCTCTCCTGGTTTTATGTCTGCTAACATCCTTGTTAACCTCCCATGTTCTTTTATGATCACATTATATTGTCTTTTTCTCCTTCTTTCAGCAGCCTCGTCTAACCGCCGTCTTCTTATTTGTTCCTCCGTTAACTCTATGGGTCTTCCCTGACCCTCACTTACTGATTCTGTACCCAATTCCTTAATTTTCTCCCCCTGTTGTTTCTTTTTACCTTCCTTTTCTCCTGCTGACATTTTCCTTCCTTCACTCTCACTCCTGCTTGCTCCACTCACCATTCGTTTTGGTGCCTCTAACCCCCTTGCCTCTTGCTTACTTTCCTTTGACCCCCTTTGTGACCCTCTCTTACCCTGGCTCCCCTCTGAAGATTCACATCCATTGCTACTAACCCCTTCTATCCCTCCCACCTCTTCTTTTTTCCTTTCTATTCTTTGCTCTCTACTTCCTCCACTTTCAGACGAGGAGATCTCTCCCCAATCACTCCCACTACTTCCAGCTATTACCGGTGCAATTCCCAGAGTGTTTGTTTCTACAACACATGGGTCTCCCTTAGATTCACTATCCTCATTCTCCCTTTTAACTGGCATACCACTTTCTTGGGTCTCCTCCACCACTGTCACCTCTGCCAAGCTTACAAGGGTCACCTCTGGGGACCTTACCTGATTTTTCACTTCCTTCTCCTTCCGAATATCCTCCTTCTTACTAATATCCTCCTCCTCATTAATATCCTCAATTTCTCCCAATAAAAACTTTTCCTCTTCTGCTTCGATTGGGACTGCTCTGCCCTCCTTTATCTCCACCCACTGTATATGCTCTTTTTTCAATTCCTCGTATTCCCCTTTTGTAATGTTTTTCCTTTGATGCATTAGTTTGTCTAGCCTCTCTATTATTTGCTGTTCTGTACTCCCTACATGTTGTTTTCTAAAAATTCTTGTCCAAAACTCTACCTCCCCTACTGCCTTCTCAAACTCTAGCATTTTCTCCTGTAAAGTACTCTTACTTGGTACTTCTTCTGCCTGTTCCCCACATACCCTCTCAACCTTCTCCCTGGGTCCTTCTATACTTTCTTCCTCTCTATCTTGGTTAACCTCTTTTCTTTGCTGATTTTTCCGTTTTTGTGATTTCTTCTCTCCTACTTCCATTTCCTCCACCTCCTCTTGGGAAATCTCCCCCTTTTCTTGTACATCTTGTATTTCCATACTTTCTGCCCAACTAGGACTCCCCACCACCAGGGTTTCTACTTCTACTCTACCTGTTTCCCCACCCTTACCCACAGTCTGATCAACGTCTCCCCTTTCCTTCTCCCCACCAATGCTTTTGGCAACCGAGTCAAGGAAAAGATCTTCCTCCCTTTTCTCCTGGGCATCTCTTTCTCGTCTTTCCTGCCCAGCTTCAAAATCATGTATATCCTCCTCCACATCAAATAGCATCTGATCCATACCCGCCTCCCCCTCCCGCCTTGCCATCTGTGCATAGGTCCTCTTCTTTGTGCACTGTCGTGCCAAGTGCCCCCGAATACCACAAAGGTCACATTTTTTGGGGAGCGCACAGCTCGCCGCCGTGTGGCCTTCTTCTCCACAATTCCGACATACCACGTCTGTTTTCCTACACTCATCTTGTGTATGTCCATATTGGAAACACCTCCTGCAGTACTTTGGCTGTCCTGGATAATTCAGGTACCCTCGGTTTGCTCCGATTCTGAAACTGGAGGGAGGGTGCTTCACGCCTCCCACTCCCGTGGGGTCTGGTTTAAAACGCACCCAAAACCTTCGCTTTCCATTAAAGATCCCATAAGCGTTATGTAAGTCAATTCCACCCCTGATGGTGGTACAATACTGTCACAAAAACATATGGATCTCCATTTTATCCACCCATGGGTTATAGACATGTACCGTTACTGGTCTCTCTTCCATCAAAAAGCTTGGTATAAGCCGAATTCCTATCATCTAAGGATCATCCGACATTCCTTTCAGCTTCTCAAAGACGTTGAGGCAGACTCCTTCCTGGAAGAAGGTCACATCATAGGTTCCCTGACGAGGGAAGTCTTGCAGGCACAGCATTTCCGCCTTGTCCAAACCGATCTTCTTCCATAACAGCTCCTCCACGATAAAGCTCAGACCCGCCCGGTCTCGCTCCTCCTTCACGACTTCCAATCGGATGGTGTTTCTCAAATGGGCTCCTGCCGCCATTCTCTCCTTCTTAAGGTCAGGTGCGGCGCCCTAATTGCAGCAGGTGGGTTAAGCCCTTTCAGGCGATCCCACAAGGCAAAGGCGCCGGCCCTTCACTTTCTCTCGCTCCCAATTGCCTCCCGTCACTCGAGATGGCGTGCGCCCCCAAAAGCAGCAAGGATCTTAAGCCCCCGAAGGGGCGATGATCCAGGGCCAAGGGGGCACAGTCTCAGCTACACAGCTGTTTCTTTTTTTTTTTTTTTTAAGGTTTTTATTTCCACAGAAATAACTGTTACAACATTGGGTATTCCCAAGCATAATCGCAATAAAACATATATATCTTCAAACTCACAAATAACCCCCACCCAATCTTAAAGTTCTGTAATAAACTTTACATTCATCTATCCCAACGTAAATTTTCTTATATCCCCCTAAACATCCGGATATGCCTTTCACGGTCTAGCTCCCAATCCCGCTTCATACGATATTAACGTCCTTTTCAAAACCTCTACTGTCTCTAACTCCTCTCCCGGTTTTATGTCTGCTAACATTCTTGTTAACCTCCCATGTTCTTTTATGATCACATTATATTGTCTTTTTCTCCTTCTTTCAGCAGCCTCGTCTAACCGCCGTCTTCTTATTTGTTCCTCCGTTAACTCTATGGGTCTTCCCTGACCCTCACTTACTGATTCTGTACCCAATTCCTTAATTTTCTCCCCCTGTTGTTTCTTTTTACCTTCCTTTTCTCCTGCTGACATTTTCCCTCCTTCACTCTCACTCCTGCTTGCTCCACTCACCATTCGTTTTGGTGCCTCTAACCCCCTTGCCTCTTGCTTACTTTCCTTTGACCCCCTTTGTGACCCTCTCTTACCCTGGCTCCCCTCTGAAGATTCACATCCATTGCTACTAACCCCTTCTATCCCTCCCACCTCTTCTTTTTTCCTTTCTATTCTTTGCTCTCTACTTCCTACACTTTCGGACGAGGAGATCTCTCACCAATCACTCCCACTACTCCCAGCTATTACCGGTGCAATTCCCAGAGTTTTTGTTTCTACAACACCTGGGTCTCCCTTAGATTCACTATCCTCATTCTCCCTTTTAACTGGCATACCACTTTCCGGGGTCTCCTCCACCACTGTCACCTCTGCCAAGCTTACAAGGGTCACCTCTGGGGACCTTACCTGATTTTTCACTTCCTTCTCCTCCCGAATATCCTCCTTCTTACTAATATCCTCCTCCTCACTAATATCCTCAATTTCTCCCAATAAAAACTTTTCCTCTTCTCCTTCGATTGGGACTGCTCTGCCCTCCTTTATCTCCACCCACTGTATATGCTCTTTTTTCAATTCCTCGTATTCCCCTTTTGTAATGTTTTTCCTTTGATGCATTAGTTTGTCTAGCCTCTCTATTATTTGCTGTTCTGTACTCCCTACATGTTGTTTTCTAAAAATTCTTGTCCAAAACTCTACCTCCCCTACTGCCTTCTCAAACTCTAGAATTTTCTCCTGTAAAGTACTCTTACTTGGTACTTCTTCTGCCTGTTCCCCACATACCCTCTCAACCTTCTCCCTGGGTCCTCCTCTTCTTTCTTCCTCTCTATCTTGGTTAACCTCTTTTCTTTGCTGATTTTTCCGTTTTTGTGATTTCTTCTCTCCTACTTCCATTTCCTCCACCTCCTCTTGGGAAATCTCCCCCTTTTCTTGTACATCTTGTATTTCCATACTTTCTGCCCAACTAGGACTCCCCACCACCAGGGTTTCTACTTCTACTCCCCCTGTTTCCCCACCCTTACCCACAGTCTGATCAACGTCTCCCCTTTCCTTCTCCCCACCAATGCTTTTGGCAACCGAGTCAAGGAAAAGATCTTCCTCCCTTTTCTCCTGGGCATCTCTTTCTCGTCTTTCCTGCCCAGCTTCAAAATCATGTATATCCTCCTCCACATCAAATAGCATCTGATCCATACCCGTCTCCCCCTCCCGCCTTGCCATCTGTGCATAGGTCCTCTTCTTTGTGCACTGTCGTGCCAAGTGCCCCCGAATACCACAAAGGTCACATTTTTTGGGGAGCGCACAGCTCGCCGCCGTGTGGCCTTCTTCTCCACAATTCCGACATACCACGTCTGTTTTCCTACACTCATCTTGTGTATGTCCATATTGGAAACACCTCCTGCAGTACTTTGGCTGTCCTGGATAATTCAGGTACCCTCGGTTTGCTCCGATTCTGAAACTGGAGGGAGGGTGCTTCACGCCTCCCACTCCCGTGGGGTCTGGTTTAAAACGCACCCAAAACCTTCGCTTTCCATTAAAGATCCCATAAGCGTTATGTAAGTCAATTCCACAACTGATGGTGGTACAATACTGTCACAAAAACATCTGGATCTCCATTTTATCCACCCATGGGTTATAGACATGTACCGTTACTGGTCTCTCTTCCATCAAAAAGCTTGGTATAAGCCGAATTCCTATCATCTCAGGATCATCCGACATTCCTTTCAGCTTCTCAAAGACGTTGAGGCAGACTCCTTCCTGGAAGAAGGTCACATCATAGGTTCCCTGACGAGGGAAGTCTTGCAGGCACAGCATTTCCGCCTTGTCCAAACCGATCTTCTTACATAACAGCTCCTCCACGATAAAGCTCAGACCCGCCCGGTCTCGCTCCTCCTTCACGACTTCCAATCGGATGGTGTTTCTCAAATGGGCTCCTGCCGCCATTCTCTCCTTCTTAAGGTCAGGTGCGGCGCCCTAATTGCAGCAGGTGGGTTAAGCCCTTTCAGGCGATCCCACAAGGCAAAGGCGCCGGCCCTTCACTTTCTCTCGCTCCCAATCGCCTCCCGTCGCTCGAGATGGCGTGCGCCCCCAAAAGCAGCAAGGATCTTAAGCCCCCGAAGGGGCGATGATCCAGGGCCAAGGGGGCACAGTCTCAGCTACACAGCTGTTTCTTTTTTTTTATTTTTAAGGTTTTTATTTCCACAGAAATAACTGTTACAACATTGGGTATTCCCAAGCATAATCGCAATAAAACATATATATCTTCAAACTCACAAATAACCCCCACCCAATCTTAAAGTTCTGTAATAAACTTTACATTCATCTATCCCAACGTAAATTTTCTTATATCCCCCTAAACATCCGGATATGCCTTCCACGGTCTAGCTCCCAATCCCGCTTCATACGATATTAACGTCCTTTTCAAAACCTCTACTGTCTCTAACTCCTCTCCCGGTTTTATGTCTGCTAACATTCTTGTTAACCTCCCATGTTCTTTTATGATCACATTATATTGTCTTTTTCTCCTTCTTTCAGCAGCCTCGTCTAACCGCCGTCTTCTTATTTGTTCCTCCGTTAACTCTATGGGTCTTCCCTGACCCTCACTTACTGATTCTGTACCCAATTCCTTAATTTTCTCCCCGTTGTTTCTTTTTACCTTCCTTTTCTCCTGCTGACATTTTCCCTCCTTCACTCTCACTCCTGCTTGCTCCACTCACCATTCGTTTTGGTGCCTCTAACCCCCTTGCCTCTTGCTTACTTTCCTTTGACCCCCTTTGTGACCCTCTCTTACCCTGGCTCCCCTCTGAAGATTCACATCCATTGCTACTAACCCCTTCTATCCCTCCCACCTCTTCTTTTTTCCTTTCTATTCTTTGCTCTCTACTTCCTACACTTTCGGACGAGGAGATCTCTCCCCAATCACTCCCACTACTCCCAGCTATTACCGGTGCAATTCCCAGAGTTTTTGTTTCTACAACACCTGGGTCTCCCTTAGATTCACTATCCTCATTCTCCCTTTTAACTGGCATACCACTTTCCGGGGTCTCCTCCACCACTGTCACCTCTGCCAAGCTTACAAGGGTCACCTCTGGGGACCTTACCTGATTTTTCACTTCCTTCTCCTCCCGAATATCCTCCTTCTTACTAATATCCTCCTCCTCACTAATATCCTCAATTTCTCCCAATAAAAACTTTTCCTCTTCTCCTTCGATTGGGACTGCTCTGCCCTCCTTTATCTCCACCCACTGTATATGCTCTTATTTCAATTCCTCGTATTCCCCTTTTGTAATATTTTTCCTTTGATGCATTAGTTTGTCTAGCCTCTCTATTATTTGCTGTTCTGTACTCCCTACATGTTGTTTTCTAAAAATTCTTGTCCAAAACAATACCTCCCCTACTGCCTTCTCAAACTCTAGCATTTTCTCCTGTAAAGTACTCTTACTTGGTACTTCTTCTGCCTGTTCCCCACATACCCTCTCAACCTTCTCCCTGGGTCCTCCTCTACTTTCTTCCTCTCTATCTTGGTTAATCTCTTTTCTTTGCTGATTTTTCCGTTTTTGTGATTTCTTCTCTCCTACTTCCATTTCCTCCACCTCCTCTTGGGAAATCTCCCCCTTTTCTTGTACATCTTGTATTTCCATACTTTCTGCCCAACTAGGACTCCCCACCACCAGGGTTTCTACTTCTACTCCCCCTGTTTCCCCACCCTTACCCACAGTCTGATCAACGTCTCCCCTTTCCTTCTCCCCACCAATGCTTTTGGCAACCGAGTCAAGGAAAAGATCTTCCTCCCTTTTCTCCTGGGCATCTCTTTCTCGTCTTTCCTGCCCAGCTTCAAAATCATGTATATCCTCCTCCACATCAAATAGCATCTGATCCATACCCGCCTCCCCCTCCCGCCTTGCCATCTGTGCATAGGTCCTCTTCTTTGTGCACTGTCGTGCCAAGTGCCCCCGAATACCACAAAGGTCACATTTTTTGGGGAGCGCACAGCTCGCCGCCGTGTGGCCTTCTTCTCCACAATTCCGACATACCACGTCTGTTTTCCTACACTCATCTTGTGTATGTCCATATTGTAAACACCTCCTGCAGTACTTTGGCTGTCCTGGATAATTCAGGTACCCTCGGTTTGCTCCGATTCTGAAACTGGAGGGAGGGTGCTTCACGCCTCCCACTCCCATGGGGTCTGGTTTAAAACGCACCCAAAACCTTCGCTTTCCATTAAAGATCCCATAAGCGTTATGTAAGTCAATTCCACCCCTGATGGTGGTACAATACTGTCGCAAAAACATCTGGATCTCCATTTTATCCACCCATGGGTTATAGACATGAACCGTTACTGGTCTCTCTTCCATCAAAAAGCTTGGTATAAGCCGAATTCCTATCATCTCAGGATCATCCGACATTCCTTTCAGCTTCTCAAAGACGTTGAGGCAGACTCCTTCCTGGAAGAAGGTCAAATCATAGGTTCCCTGACGAGGGAAGTCTTGCAGGCACAGTATTTCTGCCTTGTCCACACCGATCTTCCATAACAGCTCCTCCACGATAAAGCTCAGACCCGCCCGGTCTCGCTGCTCCATCATGACTTCCAGTCGGATGGTGTTTCTCAAATGGGCTCCTGTCGCCATTCTCCTTCTTAAGGTCAGGTGCGGCGCCCTAATTGCAGCAGGTGGGTTAAGCCCTTTCAGGCGATCCCACAAGGCAAAGGCGCCGGCCCTTCACTTTCTCTCGCTCCCGATCGCCTCCCGTCGCTCGAGATGGCGTGCCCCCCCAAAAGCAGCAAGGATCTTAAGCCCCCGAAGGGGCGATGATCCAGGGCCAAGGGGGCACAGTCTCAGCTACACAGCTGTTTCTTTTTTTTTTATTTTTAAGGTTTTTATTTCCACAGAAATAACTGTTACAACATTGGGTATTCCCAAGCATAATCGCAATAAAACATATATATCTCCAAACTCACAAATAACCCCCACCCAATCTTAAAGTTCTGTAATAAACTTTACATTCATCTATCCCAACGTAAATTTTCTTATATCCCCCTAAACATCCGGATATGCCTTCCACGGTCTAGCTCCCAATCCCGCTTCATACGATATTAACGTCCTTTTCAAAACCTTTACTGTCTCTAACTCCTCTCCCGGTTTTATGTCTGCTAACATCCTTGTTAACCTCCCATGTTCTTTTATGATCACATTATATTGTCTTTTTCTCCTTCTTTCAGCAGCCTCGTCTAACCGCCGTCTTCTTATTTGTTCCTCCATTAACTCTATGGGTCTTCCCTGACCCTCACTTACTGATTCTGTACCCAATTCCTTAATTTTCTCCCCCTGTTGTTTCTTTTTACCTTCCTTTTCTCCTGCTGACATTTTCCCTCCTTCACTCTCACTCCTGCTTGCTCCACTCACCATTCGTTTTGGTGCCTCTAACCCCCTTGCCTCTTGCTTACTTTCCTTTGACCCCCTTTGTGACCCTCTCTTACCCTGGCTCCCCTCTGAAGATTCACATCCATTGCTACTAACCCCTTCTATCCCTCCCACCTCTTCTTTTTTCCTTTCTATTCTTTGCTCTCTACTTCCTACACTTTCGGACGAGGAGATCTCTCCCCAATCACTCCCACTACTCCCAGCTATTACCGGTGCAATTCCCAGAGTTTTTGTTTCTACAACACCTGGGTCTCCCTTAGGTTCACTATCCTCATTCTCCCTTTTAACTGGCATACCACTTTCCGGGGTCTCCTCCACCACTGTCACCTCTGCCAAGCTTACAAGGGTCACCTCTGGGGACCTTACCTGATTTTTCACTTCCTTCTCCTCCCGAATATCCTCCTTCTTACTAATATCCTCCTCCTCACTAATATCCTCAATTTCTCCCAATAAAAACTTTTCCTCTTCTCCTTCGATTGGGACTGCTCTGCCCTCCTTTATCTCCACCCACTGTATATGCTCTTATTTCAATTCCTCGTATTCCCCTTTTGTAATGTTTTTCCTTTGATGCATTAGTTTGTCTAGCCTCTCTATTATTTGCTGTTCTGTACTCCCTACATGTTGTTTTCTAAAAATTCTTGTCCAAAACAATACCTCCCCTACTGCCTTCTCAAACTCTAGCATTTTCTCCTGTAAAGTACTCTTACTTGGTACTTCTTCTGCCTGTTCCCCACATACCCTCTCAACCTTCTCCCTGGGTCCTCCTCTACTTTCTTCCTCTCTATCTTGGTTAATCTCTTTTCTTTGCTGATTTTTCCGTTTTTGTGATTTCTTCTCTCCTACTTCCATTTCCTCCACCTCCTCTTGGGAAATCTCCCCCTTTTCTTGTACATCTTGTATTTCCATACTTTCTGCCCAACTAGGACTCCCCACCACCAGGGTTTCTACTTCTACTCCCCCTGTTTCCCCACCCTTACCCACAGTCTGATCAACGTCTCCCCTTTCCTTCTCCCCACCAATGCTTTTGGCAACCGAGTCAAGGAAAAGATCTTCCTCCCTTTTCTCCTGGGCATCTCTTTCTCGTCTTTCCTGCCCAGCTTCAAAATCATGTATATCCTCCTCCACATCAAATAGCATCTGATCCATACCCGCCTCCCCCTCCCGCCTTGCCATCTGTGCATAGGTCCTCTTCTTTGTGCACTGTCGTGCCAAGTGCCCCCGAATACCACAAAGGTCAAATTTTTTGGGGAGCGCACAGCTCGCCGCCGTGTGGCCTTCTTCTCCACAATTCCGACATACCACGTCTGTTTTCCTACACTCATCTTGTGTATGTCCATATTGGAAACACCTCCTGCAGTACTTTGGCTGTCCTGGATAATTCAGGTACCCTCGGTTTGCTCCGATTCTGAAACTGGAGGGAGGGTGCTTCACGCCTCCCACTCCCGTGGGGTCTGGTTTAAAACGCACCCAAAACCTTCGCTTTCCATTAAAGATCCCATAAGCGTTATGTAAGTCAATTCCACCCCTGATGGTGGTACAATACTGTCGCAAAAACATCTGGATCTCCATTTTATCCACCCATGGGTTATAGACATGAACCGTTACTGGTCTCTCTTCCATCAAAAAGCTTGGTATAAGCCGAATTCCTATCATCTCAGGATCATCCGACATTCCTTTCAGCTTCTCAAAGACGTTGAGGCAGACTCCTTCCTGGAAGAAGGTCAAATCATAGGTTCCCTGACGAGGGAAGTCTTGCAGGCACAGTATTTCTGCCTTGTCCACACCGATCTTCCATAACAGCTCCTCCACGATAAAGCTCAGACCCGCCCGGTCTCGCTGCTCCATCATGACTTCCAGTCGGATGGTGTTTCTCAAATGGGCTCCTGCCGCCATTCTCCTTCTTAAGGTCAGGTGCGGCGCCCTAATTGCAGCAGGTGGGTTAAGCCCTTTCAGGCGATCCCACAAGGCAAAGGCGCCGGCCCTTCACTTTCTCTCGCTCCCGATCGCCTCCCGTCGCTCGAGATGGCGTGCCCCCCCAAAAGCAGCAAGGATCTTAAGCCCCCGAAGGGGCGATGATCCAGGGCCAAGGGGGCACAGTCTCAGCTACACAGCTATTTCAACCTTGATGGGTCTCATCAGTGTGGGGTTGATTTTACTGGGAAAGCAAGAGAGGCTATGGGATAGGCTAAACCATAATACTGAGTTAAGTTATGGTGAGTAAAAAAAGTGACAAAAACCCTCCACAGGAAAGCAAATATGCAAATATAACTGTATGCTCATCTGCATGTCTTAGGCAGGTCTGCAACCCCGCCTTTCCCCACCATCACCCAGCATACAGCACTTCCACTGCAGCAAGGGATTCTGGGAAATGACATGCAAATGAGCACACAGTGTCACTTTTTGCCTCAATAACCATTTTTAACATGGTTCCCTATAGGCTTAAGCTTGCTGCATGGTCACAGCTTTGAGCACAGCCAGGGTTAAGGTGCATACCCAAAAAACCACCCACAGACAGCCGTTTCGACCTTGATGGGTCTCATCAGTGTGGGGTTGATTTTACTGTGCTGTGACCATGCAGCAAGCTTAAGCCTATAGGGAACCATGTTAAAAATGGTTATTGAGGCAAAAAGTAACACTGTGTGCTCATTTGCATGTCATTTCCCAAAATCCCTTGCTGCAGTGGAAGTGCTGTATGCTGGGTGATGGTGGGGAAAGGCGGGGTTGCAGACCTGCCTAAGACATGCAGATGAGCATACAGCTATATTTGAATATTTGTTTTCCTGTGGAGGGTTTTTGTCACTTTTTTTACTCACCATAACTTAACTCAGTATTATGGTATATATATATATATATATATATATATATATATATATATATATATATATATATATATATATATATATATATACCACTATTAAGGTTATGGTGGGTAAAAAAGTGACTAAAACCCTCCACATGGCTGGAGAAGGTCTTAGCGGTGTTGGCGGCACAGTCTAATTTAAGGAGGTTTAAATAGAGCCGTGAGTGGCGGCAGTTCGGGGGTAAGTGCTTGTCCTTTCCAGATGGGCTCGGGGCAGGCGTCGCCCAGGGGTAGGAGCGAATGGGCGGGGTCAAGCGAACGTGACACCCGGGAACCCACTCGCGACAACGGCCGGCTCTTTAGGGGTCGGCCGGGTACGGGGGCAGCAGGCCAAGGCCTGGCTGACCCTCTGACCCCACTCTGGCATGGACTAGCGCTTACTCCAGTTTATGATTGTTAATAAACAAAGCCGCGGCCTTTTATACCTCCAAACTGAGTCTGTCATTACTTGTCTGTTATATGTGGGTACCGGTTCCAAGTGGGAGGGGGAGGGGGTTCCTCGCAGCCTCCCTGGTCAAGCAATCCCTCCAGCCAATTAGGCGAGGGAAGCCCATGACCAGGGGGCAAGCCCCCTCCCCCCTCACCTCGCTAGGATCTCTGGGTCACCGTCGCGACCCCTGGGGGGGGGGGGGGCAGTCCAAGGGAGGCTTCAAAGAGGCAGCCGGGAGCCGAATTTTCCATGATGCTCCCGGCAGGAATATTTACAGTTGCTATATATATATATATATATATATATATATATATATATATATATATATATATATATATATATATATATAGTGGAGGGTTTTTGTCACTTTTTTTACTCACCATAACTTAACTCAGTATTATATATATATATATATATATATATATGTATATTATAGCTAACGTTTAATGAGCTTTTTTTTATACTATTCACAGGTAATGTCACTCACATACTGTATGTTAAATTAAGTTAATGTGAAATTTATGTGACTATTTAAGAATATTGTATCATATGTCATATCATTTGCTTATCTGGTTCGTGTGCCATTGGTCTGCCTGTGTCCCTGACTACTTCAATGCCCACCACAATGTCGAATGGATGAGTGGCTCAAACAGGTTTCATAGGCAATGTATGGAGGGCCTCCACCTGTGAATGGAATATCTTGTTGTAGCACCCTGACACTGCCTCTGAGTTAAGTGCGTTTATTAGTATTATGGGGTTTGAGGATAAGGGGTAAGGTGAGGGGCTTTTCTTTGAGGCAAAATGTCTGGCGGATAAATGTCCTGACGGCTTAATGCCTGCTGCGAGATGCCGGCGGCTAAATGTCCTAGGCCGCTCCACCTGTGCTTCGACAATGTGTCACCTCTTCAGCCATTTTGTCCTTTAACCTCCGCTTAATATCAGCGTACCTCTTTTTGCAGTGCAGGACAGAGCACGAGACTACTCCACAATTTATCACAGCATCTGCAATCTCCTTCCAGTTACAATTTGTCACTAACATGGTGGTTTTTGATGCCATATTGCCAAGAATGGCATCATAAAAGGAAACACTATGTTCTATCAGAATTATATTTTCATTTGAGGTTCCTTATCTACTGCCTCTCAACTACATTACTGGTATGTTATATTTGGGGAGACTAACATTTTCGACCCTGGGCCTTTCTGCTGTCCACTGTCTCCTTGCCTGCTTCTCCCATGCCACTGCCATGTCCCTCTATCCTCTCGCCTACTACCCTTGTATCTTTCTGCACTGATCTGGATACCGGCCCTTCAACTCTCCTCACCACCACCCCTCCGCTCACCAGCACTCCTCACACTCCCTCCACTCCTCCGCCCAAACCACCCTGCCTTCTCTCACAACCACTCCTCACACTCCCTCTGCTCCTCACTGTCTCACACTCCCACCACCACTACTCAATCCTCCTCACACTTCCACCACCACTCCTCACACTCACTACACTTACTCCAGTCTCCTAATCTTTCACTTTCAAGCTCACACTACACATTACTTAACACAATCACACAACAAATGTGTGAAGAGACAAACAACTTCCAAATTACAGAAAAAATTAGTCAAGCAAACAGGCCCCCACACAGACAGACAACAAATAGCACATGACCACTCATTCAGATATCTATATGTAAGGGGGTCACCCCCGGTTCCCCTGATCTTCCTTTGCCCCTGTCTTACCCCTGTGGCAGTGGGGGAAAGGGATGGCGAGCTTCGCCCATGCGCAGTAAAGATCGCGCACGCGGTCCCCATAGAAAAGAGCTGTACCAAGAACTACAATTCCCAGCAGCCTCTAGGGACTGCACTTCCACCTTTGTCACAGGCAGCATTGAAGCCAATAGAGCTGGCAGATTCTCATGCTGCAGAGTTGCAACAATGTTGTGTGCAGACAGGGTTTTTGTCAGTTGCAGCACGTTGAGCAGTCAGAGACCGGAGCAGCCCAGGGAAGGAGGTAGGGTACAGGAGTCAGGGACTCCCTGTACTAGGCCAGCACCCCCAGGGCCCGAGATAGCTCAGCTCCCCAGTAAGGTGAGTGTTGCCAGGGACAGCCCTCAGGTTAGGGACCCTGCCACTTACATTAGTGGGAGCTGGGAAAGTAAGGTTACAGAGAGTTGGAGTCAGGGAGCTGTAGGGAAGGAAGGGTGCGGGGAGCGAGTGCTGCTCCTGCCCCATATAGGTACCTACACCCCAGGTAGGCCCCAACTCCCCACTAGTTTAGTGGGTAAGTGCTTAGGGAGGCCCAAGATAGGGACGCTGCCCTTAGCATAGAGTGCTGCCTTGTCAGAGTCACGGCTGTTAGTGCTGTGAGGTCTGACAGGCAGGCACCTTGTTGTGCAGCACGTTGGCTGCAGCCTCCAGTGAGCTACAGCTTGCTGCTGTAGGCGCTGGGACTAGTTAGAAAGTAGTGAGGCTGAAGGGACTTGGGTAGTTAGGGGAGTGGGACAGGTCATTACCCCCTACCGGCCATAGGAGTTCCCCAAGCCACTACAGGTTGCTGCACTACAGGGACAAGCCCTAGGTTAGGATTCCTGTCACGTTAGTACCACTTATATAGATAGGGACACAGCGGCTGCTGCTGTTCCTGTGGGAGCGGTTGGACCCACGTTGGGGTTCACAGAGAATTTCGTCCGCACGTGCAAGGAGTTCGGTTGGAGGATCAGACGGATTCATCACACGTCTGACCCTTTGAGAAGATTGTTGCTGACCCGAGCACCGGAGTGCTCGGCAGGTATTATACCATCATATGTGCACCAACAGGCCTAGAGGTTCTTAGTGACTGTGCAGTCACCCATTGACTATCTCTGTAGGAGTACGGGACATTGGGTGGGGTTCTTGGGACACTGGGTGGGATCACCTAGTGTTGGGGAATCGTCCTGCGAGACGTCACTGTTAGTGTCTCCTCGTGAGAGGGACACAGGTTATGATTGATGTGATGATATTCTCCATGCATGTTAGTAAAGCCATTAGTTATTATACCCCACTGTGTATGTGATTATTATTGTATTGTCCTGCGAGGAACCACTCCCCCTCTGGTGGGAGCCATCGCAGGTGGAGGCGCTGCATCGTATGTGAATACCCCTAATATAATTGCTCCAGGTTCCCCGTGGCAGAAGCTCAGCCCTCCTGTGAGCCAACAGGTTATGCACCACACTGAGTAACAATATATGTTTCCTGCACCCACACAGTGTAATCTGCGATTGGGGGGGGGGAAACCCGTTACATATATATAACACAAGAAATTAATCAAACCTCCAACCCCATTAGCCAATGTGTTCTCTCAATCTCTCAACGGCACTGCCAACGTGTGTCAGGAAATTATGGGTTTATTCAGTATAGTCTACTTCATAGGATGATCTAGCAATGTTTTTCCCTCATTTTAGTTCAAATCGGTGACTTTAACGACATTTTAATGAAATGTGATATTTATCACAAGAAATAATGCTAGATTTCGAGTCACATTGCGCATTTTGTCCGATGGTAGAAGTATTGATGTATACCTAATTATTTTTGCGGTATTAATGCACGTCTTTTATTTTTAACAGGATGCAATAATATCGCAATTTTAACAGAGCTTGATGTATCTTGGCCATAGTCTTTATGTGAAGGATTTGGTAATATTTGTGTTAAGAGGAAAACTGCTCTGTTGCTATGCTTTGCCAATGTTATATAAGCATCTATGGTCTTGTGTGTATGTTAGTGTCAAAAAACTTCTCTGATTTCACTGTGTGACTGAAGGAATTCTAGGAACAGTAGTCACTTTTTTTGCAAGGGGCAATATATGTCTTGCGCTTTCCATGAGAAACTATTCTGTTACAGTGTTATCAATGCTGCTAATCTCTTCCAGCCTCTTGTAATTGTGTGCAGATGTTTACAAATGTCAAAGATGACTAGCAGAATGTTGTGTGTACACAAACAGCTTCATATCAAAGACTGCTACTGGCAAATAACAACTGCTACTCATGTTGTCTATATATTGTGTATTACAAGTGTAATCCTCCTTGCCTGGCTCCTAAGGGGTTTACATCAAGGGCCTCATGCAGTAAAGTCCGATAGAAAAAATCGCCAGGGTTTTTAAATCGCCATTTTGGACAGCGTTGCTAAAGGCCAGAATACCAGTGATAGCAACATTTCAACAAATGGTGAGCAGTTAGCACTGAGATGATCGCCTCTCTGACAAGGGCTCACTCGGCGAGTTCTTTCTGCTGCAGAGAGAGAGAGAGACGTCTCTCTCTGCGCAAATCTCGCCAGAAATTAAGGTTGTTAAATTTTAATTGTATTAATACTGTAGATGAGCAGGGGGACTCCGGAGCAGAACCGCATTGATTTGAGATCCGGAGACCCCTTGCTTCCCGAGATACAGGCCCCGTTATGAAATGTCCCGGTCACATGATGCGGGACATTTACATGCATAGGAGATACCAGCACCCCATAACCGGGCCTGTATCTCGGGAAGCAGGAGGTACCCGAGGCTGAAATCAAAGCGGTTCAGATCAGGAGACCCCCTGCTCCCGCACACTATTAATAAAAATTACATTAAAGCAGCTTCATAACCTTAGCAGTTATCCGCTAAGGCAATGAAGGGTTAAACACCAGTGTCGTGTTTATTGTGGGCAGCGGGGTTGGGTGAAGGTGGTATTTGGCCCTTGGTGGGTGTTTAGGCCTTGCGAGGGTCTTGCGGGTTGACTTAACCCCTTCATTACCTTAACAGTTGTGACGGTGAGGGGGTAATCAGGCTCAATAATAAAGGTTAAGCTCTCTTGGTTGCCCCTGATCCGTGTTTTGGGGTCTTAGCGTGCCAGCTCTTGGATCTGGCTGTCGTATATGCATTACTGTGACTGTGTGTAAATTATGCGACAATAAAGAATTTTTGTATTTTTGCCTTGCCAGGAGTGCCAGCAAGCAGAGATTGCGAGACTAGGAGTTTCAGGGTGGGTTTTGCAGAGAAAGTCTTTTCAGATTGTGGCTATTTAGCGAGGTGCCCAAGTTACGGGATACCCCAAAGATGTACCCGGGAATCGGGTACGATTCTTGGATACATTGAAGCACAGTTCTCCGGTCAAAATTCACCCTAGAAACGTTCTTGCAACTCACCGCCAGGAGTTCCTGCTTCAGCACAGACCAGAAAGGTTAAAAGGGCATAGTGGATCAATGTATTCCCAGAACGGTATAGGGGTCCCTAGTATAAGGGGGGATTCCCAGTTCATGCCCGTCACCCTGGTTCAGGGGGTGCTCCAGCTATGTGATAAAGCTGCAAGGGTTTTATTTGTGAGCCAAATGTAAAGTCAGGTTTCTACAGTGTTGCACGGCAAGGCTAGTAAGAGTAGAGAGTATATCTTCTTATTCTATCTATGACAAGAAAGGGGGACTCAGACATTTTTAGCACAAGATACAGTGTAAAGGTATATTTTATTAAAGGATTATATTTAATAGGTATATATGCTTGTAACCTGTATATGAACTGTGGGATTTCCAAGTCCCGGGTTCCGAGAGACCAGTTGGCCACCAGGCGTGATGCCACTGTGTCTGTTCAGGTTCCGGACTTGAAAGCCTCAGGGATGCCAAGATGTTAGAACAGGCGGGGTACTGGAGTACTGGGTACTCTAGTACCCACGTCCTGGTATAACAAAGAACTATCCAGCCACCATTTGCCCAGCCCCAGACTTTGAGGTGCCTGGCACAGCGGGGGATTCAACAGGCTGAGGCAGAGGTGCCAGGTTGGCGTGTGCCCCTTAGCAGAATTGAAATCGGTGCCCGGCCGGCTTCAGAGTACCGGCAAATCAGTGATAGGCTGGCAGAGAAATTCCCACATGCTGATTGGCTGTAGTGTTTTGTGAATGGGACTCCAAAACCTATAAGAAACCTAGCAGCCAATCAGGACCTGAAATTCTAAGCGGCAAACCATCAGCGGCAAATTCAAGATCCCAAAAAGATGCTCTGAGAGAAATTCTCCCTGGCAGTGCGCTGTTTTCTCTCTTTTTCTTTATCTGAGAGATATAGACACAAATCCCACTTTTCAGGGGCCAAGTTCTGAAAACGGAACTTAGCGGTCGCGGCTGGAATTGCAAGCCAAATTGAGTTCCTGGACTTTTGTGAGTACCTCACGGTCATTGGAAAGGACCCGTACAGACTTCCTTTTGTAGCCATTTGGATTAGGAAAGTTTAGTTCATTAGCTCAGATCCCAGTAAGTGTGTTTTCTATTGCATATCGTGAACCATTGTGTGTATGTCTTTCCTGGAATAAATTATAATTTATTTGACCTCCTTGTTTTGCTCAATCATATGATCCCAGTATAAAAGGTGTTAATAAATCTGTTCTCCCATGACAGGCTTCTCTATTAACTTGTGGCAGCTGTGGGATCGATTGAGCCTCTGCTATAAAATCCTGCGGGGTCTGATAACATAGAGGGAAACTCAAAGATTGCGAGCTCCCAAAACAAGTGGTAACGTACACACATTTTAAAAAGCACGGAAAACACAGGTTATCTCTGTCACTTAGATAAGTGCCATCGGGCGAACATGGACCGGATCGGTACCGGTCATGGGACCGAGCCAAGATTGTTGCCCGATGTGAGAGCTATGGGTTGCCGACAGACGGTCGGTTGGTCAAAGACATTACTGGAGGAGGACTTAGAATCTCATGAAGCACGCATTGCTTCACCGGAGGAAGATATATCCTCAGCTGCAGTTGCAGTGGTCACACCAGCCAGGGGCATAGCAAGTTATTCCAGCCCTGGTGTCGGTTGGAAGGACACGGGGAGTGAGCGGGTGCAGCATGGATCTTTTTTGGGGGACCATTTCGAGGGAGTGCTGCCGTGGTAGCTCCAGTGGCTAACAGACTTGCCACACCTGGAATCACCGCACTCCTTGCCTCATGGGGAAGTGGCATGAGGGAGGTGGGGGTATTGCCAGGTTAGATGCTGAGGTCCTCCTTGGCAATGACCTGGGGTATGTTACATATGTTTTTACGGCAGAGCTGGCTCCTTTTGCAGCAATTACCAGGAGCCAGAGTTAAGGAGTTGCAACTGAGGATTCCACCATACCCCTGTATTTGGGACCAACAGTTCCAGGGGTCTCAGAGGAGACCAGGCAGGTAAGCCAGACTGACTTACCTTCCCCTTTACCTGTTCCCCTTCCCCCCAACTTAGAGACTAAGGGCGGGTGGCCAGAATTAGGGGCACAGTTTAGGGATGTGGTGAGAGCTGATCTCAGCTTGGAGGGCATGAGACTCCTGGCATCCGAGTCTGCCTATGACAGTGGTCAGATCAGTACTGATGGCACCACGGGCTCTTGTATAGAGAGCAGGGGTCTACAGGTTTAGATAGGGTCTGGACCGGTAGGCGATAGTTAGTGGTACCGAGGGATTATAGGCAGCAACTGTTACAGGTTGTCACAGGAGACCAGGTTTATCAACAACTTTTCATACCGGGATCATTGATTGAGCAAAGCAAGGAAGTAAAATAAAATGTAATTTATTTCATGAAAAGACATACACACAATGTAACACAATTTACAGGGTTAACACACTTATTGGGAACGGGGCTAATGAATAAATCTATCCTTTAAACGAAATTCAAAAACATAATCTCTGTAGGAGCCCTTTCCACTGACTGGGAGGTACTCACGAAAGTCCTGGAACTGATTTCGGCATGCAATGCCAGACACGACTGCTATGTTCTTCAGAAGTGGGACTTAGAAGAATTCTTGAGTCAAAATCTTTGAAGCCGACTCGCGTCTTTTCAGTACAGAGTATCTATGAATTTGCCGCTGTTGGTTCGGCGCTTGGAATCTGCGCTCCTGATTGGCTGCTTATGGGTTTCAGTGTCCTATTAACCAATCTCTACAGCCTATCAGAGCGTTGGAATTTTCCTGTCAGCCAATCACCGATTTGCTTGTATGGTAAAGCTGGGTGGGTACATTTTTTCATTCTGCAAAAGGGAATGCGTCAATCTGGCACCTCTGCCTCTTTGCATACTGAGCCCTCCACAGAGTCTGGGGTTGGGCAAATGGTGGCCGGATAGCCCTGTGTTAGCCCAGGATGTGGGTACAAGCAGAACTGCAGTAACCCTCATGTTCTAACACCTTGGCATCTCTGAGGCTTTCAAGTCAGGACTCCGCACAGACCCATAGGCACCAAACTTGGTAGCAATCTGGTCTCTCGGATTCCATGACTTGGAAATCCTACAGTTCATTTACAGGTTATCAGTACATATACCTATTAAATATAACTAGTTAATAAAATATACTGTGCCCTGTCTTTGGTGTTATAAAAATGTATAAGTCCCTATTATGGTGTCAGGGATGGATTTAGGGTATATATTGTCTACACTGACTAGCCTCATTCTTGGCACACTTTAGAAATAACTTTTCAAACTTTTTCACACAAGAAACCACTCTCAGCTTTATCACTTAGCTGGCGAACCCCCTGAACCCTTATACCAGGTCCAGGCTACCTGGGCATGTATCTGGGCACCTCTCCTTATACTAGGGACCCCTCTTTATACTAGGGACCCGTGTATGATTGCAGGTATACATTAACCCCTTCATGCCCAGTTACCTTGTCTGGATGATGCTACAGCAGGAATCCTGAGTGTGTCGTAAGAACATTTTCAGCATCAGTGTTTGCCCGGAGCAATGTGCTTGGCTGTATCCGAGAATCTCACTCGATTCCCGTATCCAACTTTTGGGGTATCCCAGAACTCCGGAACCCCGATACATAGACACATTCTGTAAAGACTTTCTCCGGCAAACCAGCATAATTTGCAAACAGTAACAGTAATGAATTTCTGACATCTGGGTCCAAGAGCTGACACTCTAGGACCTCAACACACAGATATGGGGTACAAAGTGGGATTAACCTCTATTAGTGAGCCTGGTTAACCCCTTCACCATCACACAGGTAGCCAACTCCATACCATTTGCGGGGCATCAGGGGGTACCTCGGACGAGAGCCCGGCTGTTGCAGCATTACTATTGGACGGGGGCATTGGGGGCAGTTGCAAAGTTCTGCCGTACCTGTGATGCTGCCAGTGAGTAGGTAAGGAGGGTGATCATGTGAAGGCAACCATGAACCCATTACCGGTAATCGGGGAACCCATCCAGCGGGTAGCTATGGACATTGTGGGACCCCTCATGATCCCCAGCTGGTCTGGCAAGCGTTACATACTCACGGTGGTGGACTTTGCCACCAAGTTCCCTGAGGCTGTAGCACTTGCCACCATCGATGCTAGGGCAGTAGCTAAGGCATTGTAAGACCAGCAGGGGGGGGGGGGGGGGGCAGCGCGTGCACAGCGCTTCACCGTGATCTGCAGTCTGGGAGAAGATGGAGCAGCAGTTTGTGATGAGGGGGCATGGCTGGGGTTTTCCAGGGCCATGGCCATGACCTCACGCGGCTGGTTCACCCTCACTGGCTGAACCGCCGACGGGGGCGTGGCCACCCCTCCATCGCAACCTGTAAATACAATTTGGTTATATTTACAAAAACACGTCGTAGAGCGCAGTTGCTAAATGCGCACCAAGGTAAGTACTTGGCCCGGTCTGATTGGATGGGGGGGAGGGGGGAGTGCTTGCACACACAGCGCATGCTCGCGGCAAAAGAGAAAAAGGGGGAGCACAGGTTGAGGTATACTAAATGGTAACAAATGATTCAGCTCGGGAGTGTGGGTTCCCGGGCCAATAAACGTAGGGACAATGGAGTGTGTAATAACATAAACACTTACACGGCCTTGTGTAAATGCTGTCACATCAAGGTTTCTTTTCTTTCTTTCTTCTTGATTTTCCTGGTGCGAAGTTTCTTTTCTTCGGATCTTGATGATGAATTCTTCAGATGTCCGGCTAACGTCAAATGTGAAGTTCCCCTCCAAATAAAATGGACAACACAGAATGTTTAGGGACAATGCAGATCAAAAGATCAATGGTTAATTTCGAATGGTAAAGGGAGTATATAAAAAGCAGAAAGGGGGCGTGGCCACCCCTCCGTCGCAACCTGTAAATACAATTTGGTTGTATTTACAAAAACACGTCATAGAGCGCGGCTGCTAAATGCGCACCAAGGTAAGTACTTGGCCCGGTCTGATTGGGTGGGGGGGAGGGGGAGTGCGTGCACACACAGGAGCCACGGCCTTAGTAATCTTCACTAGAGTAGGTTTCCCTAGTGAGATTCTAACCGATCAGGGGTCACAATTCATGAGTGAATTATTAGTGTCTCTGGGATGCGTGCGGGATGAAGCACCAGCGCACGACCCCTTACCACCCCCAGACCAACGGTTATGTTAGCGGTTCAATGGGGCCCAGCCCATTCCATTCCACTGGCGGGGCATCAGGGGGTCGCTCGGATGCGAGCCCGTCTGTTGCAGCGTTACTACTGGCCAGGAGCATCCAGTGCAGCGGCAGAATTCTGCCGGGCTTGTGATGCCTGCCAGTGAGTAGGTAAAGTGGGTGACCGTGTGAAGACACCCCTGAACCCTTTCAGTGGGAAGCTATGGACCTCGTGGGACCCCTCATGGTTCCCAGCTGGTCAGGGAAGCGCTACATCCTCACAGTGGTGGACTTTGCCACACGGTACCCTGAGGCGGTAGTGCTTGCCACTATTGAGGCTAGGGCAGTAGCTAAAGCCTTTGTAACCATTTTTTCTAGGGTAGGTTTCCCTAGTGAGATCCTAAACGATCAGAGGTCGCAATTCATGAGTGAATTGCTCCAGTGTCTCTGGGATGCATGCGGGGTGAAGCACCAGCGCATGACCACTTACCACCCCCAGACCAACTGTTATGTCAGTGGTTCAATGAGACCCTGAAGCAGATGCTTCGAGCATTTATAGAAGCTGAAGGAAAAGATTGGGAGATTAATTTGCAGCACTTGCTGTTTGCGTACCGAGAGGTACCGCAAGACTCAACCGGGTTCTCTCCCTTCGAGCTGCTATATGGTCGCAGGGCCTGGGACCGCTTGACTTATTCCATGAGGGATGGGAAGGGGAGACTACCAATACTGATGCTTCTGTGCTTCAGTATGTGGTAGATCTCAGGGACCGGTTAGAACAGTTTATGGGGTTGGCACAGGCTAATCTCAGGCAAGGTCAGACCAAGCAGAAGACCTGGTATAATCAGAATGCCCGTAGCAGATCATTCATCCCAGGACAGCAAGTACTTGTTCTGAAGCTCACTCGGCAGAACAAATTAATGGCTGCCTGGTCTGGACCATACACGGTTATCAGGAAGATGAACATGTGCAACTACGTTGTACAGCTAGATGGAGAGAGGTAGAAATAGGACTTATCAAATAAATATGATTAAAGAATATTTTAAACAGAGTGTGGCATCAGTGTTGGCTATTTTTAGCCCACTGATGGGGGACCCGGTGAGCAATGCCAGGCAGAGCACATATCACAGATCACCCAGTGCTCACCAGTGATCTGAGAACTCTGCATAAGCATGCTTACAGAGTATCAGTAGAGGTAAAGGGTAGTATAGGGAGGGAGGTAGTAGAGATGCTGGCCCTAGGGGTAATTGAATTGTCCCGGAGCCCTTGGGCTTGCCCGGTAGTCCTAGGGCCTAAGAAGGACGGGACAACCCAGTTCTGTGTGGACTACCGGCAGCTCAATGCGGGGATGGTGTCAGATGCTTATCCCATGCCCCACATGGACAAGCTGTTAGATGAGATCGCGGGGGCAAAGTATCTTACTACCATGGATCTGTCCAAGGGCTATTGGCAGATCCCTCTGACCCCAGAGGCTAGGGAGAAGTCAGCATTTATTACTCCAAGTGGCCTCTATGAGTTTTTGGTGATGCCATTCGGGATGAAGAATGCCCCGGCTACCTTCCAATGCCTGTTCAATACTTTAGGTTACTGGAAAGGATGCAAAGTTTTGCAAGGATATATCTGTATGACTGTAAGGATCAGTGCGTTACGCAACCCGCGGCGTATTCCCTGCTTACTTCCACCCACCACCAGGGCTTCCGCTTGACCCACATCTTTCACCACTTAGGGTATCCTATCCCAGGGGATTCAGCATGAGGTAGGATGTGTGCACGCATCCCACATGAAGATGAAGGCCGCGGCCCCGGCCTCCGCCTCCGCACTCCACCCACACAATAACATCACAAAGACGCGGCGCAAATGCAGGGCGCCTCTCTTTCCACCCTCCGACTGCGTTCCTGGTCTCTGCCAACACGACGGCGCCGTCATGGCAAGGTGCGTAGACGAGACGTGCGATCGCCATATACAGGTTTCATCACCTCCTGGCCCGGTCTCCGCCCCCCACCTGTCTTGCGTTCCCAGAACAACCAATGTCAGCCACCGTCGCTGACACATCTCCACACACACCCTCCAACCTCATTGGCTATCTGACTCTAGATATGCCCAGCTGCCCCACTGGCAAATTGGCTGAGCATAGAACCACACACCGTTGTGTTTACTGCTACCTGCCTCTACAGTCCTGCCTTGATTCACTGTTCCTAGTTCTTCCAGATCCCGACTTTCCTTCGGACTACGCTCTTCTCCAATCCAGACTCCAGATATCCTTGACTACCCGCATCTCTCCTACCCCGACCTCAGCTACGTACCACGACTATTCTCCACTCTCCAATCCTGACCACGGCTAAGTACCTCAACGATCCGCTACTCTCCAACCCGACCTCGGCAAGTATAAGACGACTCCTACTTCTCCAATCATGACCCGGCTACCTAGACCATCCTACACTCCAGACACGCTCTCGTGGCTGTGGGTGGTGTTTATTTCTATTCCAACCTCGGCCTCGCGGTCACGCCTTGTTTGTGGTGAGCACAACGTTACACCTTCACTGGTAGATTTGGTTAATACACTACACAGTAATGCCCCTGAGTCTGCTGTGACATTATAGCATCTGTTCTTTGTATGTATGAGACATTGCATATTTGCTGACAAGGTGCTGTGTCAGACACAGTTAATGCTGAGTTCGACAGTTTTACTGGTACCTCCAAAACCATATTTTGGTTTACTGTCGAGAAACAGAGTCTGATGATTCATGGAAGCGACGTTCCTAGCCACTTAGTGAGATCAGAGCACAGCATGCAGATTCTGCATCCTCAGGAAAGGAGGGACAGCAAGTAGAAAGAAAAAAAAAGAGATGATGGAATAAAAAATTGAGAAATAGAAATAGAGGCAGACAGGGATCCAGAAAGAAAGGGAGTGGACAGTTTAGTACTCACACGAGATGGAGAAAGATGAAATAGAAGAAAGAAAAGAGGGGAGACTGACTGGCAATAAGTTGTGTAATTGAAACCACATGTTGTCAGTGTTTGGCCTCAAGTTGCCTTGATCTCCCTCAGAAGGGGAATACAAACTCACTCAGAATTACAGGGCACAGAAGCACATTGCTCATCTCTGCAATGCCAGCCCAGAGGTTAAAGGACAACTGCCAATGATTTTGCTCCATTCACTCCTTCATACAAAGCAAAAAGTTTCCCACAAAATTTGGGACATACAGATGCAGCGGGCGTTATTGAAACAAATCACTGCGCCGTTTTCGTGTGCGCTGCTGTACTCCACGTGGCATGAACGCGGCCAATCACCCACGGCACACGTGTTTATTGCGGTTGCTTTGTTTGAATTTTAGGGATTGTGTGCAATTATATGCAACTAGCTGATAAACCCGGCGTTGCCCGTGATTGCTGGGGCGGGGGGCGTGGAGAGGCGGGGAAGGGCAGGGAGGGGGGCGAAGGGCAGGGAAGGGGGCGAAGAGCAGGGAGGGGGGCGAGGGGGCGAAGGGCAGAGAGGGGGGCGAAGGGGCGAAGGGCAGGGAGGGGGGCGAGGGGGCAAAGGGCAGGGAGGGGGGCGAGGGGGCAAAGGGCAGGGAGGGGGGCGAGGGGGCAAAGGGCAGGGAGGGGGGCGAGGGGGCAAAGGGCAGGGAGGGGGGCGAGGGGGCAAAGGGCAGGGAGGGGGGCGAGGAGGCAAAGGGCAGGGAGGGGGGCGAGGGGGCAAAGGGCAGGAAGGGGGGCGAGGGGGCAAAGGGCAGGGAGGGGGGCGAGGGGGCAAAGGGCAGGGAGGGGGGCGAGGGGGCAAAGGGCAGGGAGGGGGGCGAGGAGGCAAAGGGCAGGGAGGGGGGCGAGGGGGCAAAGGGCAGGGAGGGTGGGGGCGAAGGGCAGGGAGGGTGGGGGCGAGGGCAGGTAGGGTGGGGGCGAAGGGCAGGGAGGGTGGAGGCAAAGGGCAGGGAGGGTGGGGGCGAAGGGCAGGAGGATGGGGGCGAAGGGCAGGAGGGTGGGGGCGAAGGGCCGGAGGGTGGGGGCGAAGGGCAGGGAGGGCGGGGGCGAAGGGCAGGGGGTGTGTGAATGAAGGGCAGGGCCGGAGGGGGCAAAGGGCAGGGCCGGAGGGGGCGAAGGGCAGGGCCGGAGGGGGCGAAGGGCAGGGCCGGAGGGGGCGAAGGGCAGGGCTGGAGGGGGTGGGTGCGAAGTGCAGGGAGGGTGGGGGTGGGTGCGAAGGGCAGGGAGGGTGGGGGTGGGTGCGAAGGGCAGGGAGGGTGGGGGTGGGAATGAAGGGCAGGGGTGCGAAGGGCAAGAAGGGTGGGGGTGGGTGCGAAGGGCAGGGAGGGTGGGGGTGGGTGCGAAGGGCAGGGAGGGTGGGGGCGGGTGCGAAGGGCAGGGAGGGTGGGGGCGAAGGGCTGGGAGGGTGGGGGCGAAGGGCAGGGGGTGTGTGAGTGAAGGGCAGGGGCGAAGGGCAGGGAGGGCATTGGCGAAGGGCAGGGGGTGTGTGAATGAAGGGCAGGGCCGGAGGGAGCAAAGGGCAGGGCCGGAGGGGGCGAAGGGCAGGGCCGGAGGGGGCGAAGGGCAGGGCTGGAGGGGGTGGGTGCAAAGTGCAGGGAGGGTGGGGGTGGGTGCGAAGGGCAGGGAGGGTGGGGGTGGGTGCGAAGGGCAGGGAGGGTGGGGGTGGGTGCGAAGGGCAGGGAGGGTGGGGGTGGGTACGAAGGGCAGGGAGGGTGGGGGCGGGTGCGAAGGGCAGGGAGGGTGGGGGCGAAGGGCTGGGACGGTGGGGGCGAAGGTCTGGGAGGGTGGGGGCGAAGGTCTGGGAGTGTGGGGGTGAAGGGCAGGGAGTGTGGGGGCGAAGAACAGGGAGGGTGGGGACAGGGGCGAAGGGCAGGGAGGGTGGGAATGGGGCGAAGGGCAGGGAGGGTGGGGGCAAAGGGCAGGGAGGGTGGGGGCGAAGGGCAGGGAGGGTGGGGGCGAAGGGCAGGGAGTGTGGGGGCGAAGGACAGGGAGGGTGGGGACAGGGGCGAAGGGCAGGGAGGGTGGGGGCGAAGGGCAGGGAGGGTGGGGGCGAAGGGCAGGGAGGGTGGGGGCGAAGGGCAGGGAGGGTGGGGGCGAAAGGCAGGGAGGGTGGGGACGGGGGCAAAGGGCAGGGAGGGTGGGGACGGGGCGAAGGGCAGGGAGGGTGGGGGCGAAGGGCAGGGAGGGTGGGGGCGAAGGGCAGGGAGGGTGAGGGCGAAGGGCAGGGAAGGTGGGGGCGAAGGGCAGGTAAGGTGGGGGCGAAGGGCAGGGGGTGTGTGAGTGAAGGGCAGGGCCGGAGGGGGCGAAGGGAAGGGCTGGAGGGGGTGGGTGCAAAGTGCAGGGAGGGTGGGGGTGGGTGCGAAGGGCAGGGAGGGTGGGGGTGGGTGCGAAGGGCAGGGAGGGTGGGGGTGGGTGCGAAGGGCAGGGGTGCGAAGGGCAGGGAGGGTGGGGGTGGGTGCGAAGGGCAGGGAGGGTGGGGGTGGGTGCGAAGGGCAGGGAGGGTGGGGGTGGGTGCGAAGGGCAGGGAGGGTGGGGGCGGGTGCGAAGGGCAGGGAGGGTGGGGGCGAAGGGCTGGGACGGTGGGGGCGAAGGTCTGGGAGGGTGGGGGCGAAGGTCTGGGAGTGTGGGGGTGAAGGGCAGGGAGTGTGGGGGCGAAGAACAGGGAGGGTGGGGACAGGGGCGAAGGGCAGGGAGGGTGGGAATGGGGCGAAGGGCAGGGAGGGTGGGGGCAAAGGGCAGAGAGGGTGGGGGCGAAGGGCAGGGAGGGTGGGGGCGAAGGGCAGGGAGTGTGGGGGCGAAGGACAGGGAGGGTGGGGACAGGGGCGAAGGGCAGGGAGGGTGGGGGCGAAGGGCAGGGAGGGTGGGGGCGAAGGGCAGGGAGGGTGGGGGCGAAGGGCAGGGAGGGTGGGGGCGAAGGGCAGGGAGGGTGGGGGCGAAGGGCAGGGAGGGTGGGGGCGAAAGGCAGGGAGGGTGGGGACGGGGGCAAAGGGCAGGGAGGGTGGGGACGGGGCGAAGGGCAGGGAGGGTGGGGGCGAAGGGCAGGGAGGGTGGGGGCGAAGGGCAGGGAGGGTGAGGGCGAAGGGCAGGGAGGGTGGGGGCGAAGGGCAGGGAAGGTGGGGGTGAAGGGCAGGTAAGGTGGGGGCGAAGGGCAGGGGGTGTGTGAGTGAAGGGCAGGGCCGGAGGGGGCGAAGGGCAGGGCTGGAGGGGGTGGGTGCGAAGGGCAGGGAGGGTGGGGGCAAAGGGCAGGGAGGGTGGGGGCAAAGTGCAGGGAGGGTGGGGGCAAAGGGCAGGGAGGGTGGGGGCAAAGGGCAGGGAGGGTGGGGGCAAAGGGCAGGGGGGTGGGGGCAAAGAGCAGGGGGGGTAGGGATGGGGGCGAAGGGCAGGGAGGGTGGGGGCGAACGGAAGGGAGGGTGGGGGCGAAGGGCAGGGAGGGTGGGGATGGGGGCGAAGGGCAGGGCCGGAGGGGGCGAAGAGCAGGGCCGGAGGGGGCGAAGAGCAGGGCCGGAGGGGGTGGAAAGCAGGGCCGGAGGGGGTGAAGGGCAGGGCCGGAGGGAGTGAAGGGCAGGGCCGGAGGGGGTGAAGGGCACGGCCGGAGGGGGTGAAGGGCAGGGCCGGGGGGGGGGGTGAAGGGCATGGTCGGGGGGGGGGGGTGAAGGGCATGGCCGGGGGGGGTGAAGGGCATGGCCAGGGGGGGGTGAAGGGCAGGGCCGGGGGGGGGTGAAGGGCATGGCCGGGGGGGGTGAAGGGCCTGGCCGGGGGGGGGGTGAAGGGCCGGGGGGGGGGTGAAGGCCGGGCCGGGTGAAGCGCCGGGCCGGGGGGGTGAAGGGCCGGGGGGGGGGGTGAAAGATCCCTTCCCCTGCGGTTACTTACCTCGCACCGGGCCGCGCTCCTCCTCGGGTTCCTCGGCGGTCTCCGTTCCCCCCGGCGAGGCGGAGCTGAGACGCTCAGGTCAGGAGGTAGTGTGGGCAGCCGGCCCGTGCAGCACCCGACTGAGAGAGCCGGAGCAGCGCTCCCGGGGATGGTGAGCTGGGGGCGCGGCCTCGAAGCCTGAAGGTGAGAGCGGCGACAGCGTGCTCTTGGGGGAAAGGGGTAGCGGTCAGTGGTAGGGAGCACCGGGAGAGTGGGGGAGCACCGGGAGAGAGGGTGCTGTTGAGGTCCCGCGGAGTTGTGATAGGTGGTGGTTCCGTTGTTGTGGGCCAGCCACCGGGAAGGCGGTCAAGTGTGTGTGTGTGTGTTGAGGAGGGTGGAGTGTGTGTGTGTGTGTGTGTTGAGGAGGGTGGAGTGTGTGTGTGTGTGTTGAGGAGGGTGGAGTGTGTGTGAGTGTGTGTTGAGGAGGGTGGAGTGTGTGTGTGTGTGTGCATTGAGGAGGGTGGAGTGTGTGTGTGTGTGTGTGTGTGTGTGTGTGTGTGTGTGTGTGTGTGTGTGTGTGTGTGTGTGTGTGTGTGTGTGTGTGTGTGTGTGTGTGTGTGTGTGTTTGGCCCGTCACTCCGCCTCAGGCCAATGAGAGGTGTGCGGGGGCGGGCGGCCCAAGGGACCAATGAGATTTCCCCTAGGGACACCGGACATCCAGACAGGCAGGCAGGCATATAGTGCTTTCACTAATATAGTATAAGATGAAATGAATGAATTGTAATGTGTACAGTACCGTGCCAATTTCAGGTGTTTAAAAGCCAGAACACTAAAATGCCATTTTATGCGCTCGCGTCTTAAGGTTGGAAGTAATCCCGCGCCATGACATGGGTATTCCGAAGTATACACCGCGTGATTTGGTAAAATAACGGCCGCTGCATCTGTACACCTTCCAATTTCCTAATAGTAACACGAGCACAGCAGGGAGAATTTTGCATAAAAGCAGATCTACTTTAACCCCACAGTTTTTGGTTCAATAAATAGCATAAGAAAATCTGCAGTGCACTGTGTTGTCCTTTTTTCTTGTTAATGCTTTGTGTGCCAGAGGGCCTGCAACACATTACAAAGAAAACAATGTTACCCTAATCGTAGGGCCTGTCCATACATAAGCTATTTAGTAAAGTGCTTACAACCCTACTGTACATATCTAAAGACTTCATTATACCTTACTCTCAAAAATATGTATCAAAGGCTTGAAACATCTATATATTACAGCTTTCTCCCTCCCTTCCATTCTAGGGTGTACCTATGTAAAATCCAATATATATATATAATGATTCTAGTTCAATCATAATTTTAAGCGCTTTTTTTTAAATAAGAACATAAAATAAGATACACACGCAGTCCCTGTGGGCGCAAAACCCAAACTTTATGTATATATATAAAATGGAAATAGCAGTGTTAGTCCAGTTACTATAGTGCAGAATAAATGAGTTCTTCAGTATTAGGGGATACCTTTTTAATTTGTGTCATAGGACAAGCTTTCGAGAGTTTTCCTCTCTTCCTCAGGTCAGGTATATACATATACATACATGCATATGTGGCCAGGTCTCCCTCTGGGTTCCCCTTGGCCGTCCCACCTACCTCTGATGCGGCCGGTAGGTTGCGACTAGCGTGGGTGCTGCTGCAGGGTGCACGGACACTCGGCAGGAGGTAGAGAGTGCAGTGAGGCAGGGGGAAGTGTTGTGGCAGGCAAGAGAAGTGATCCGGTGCTCCAGAGGCTCCGCAGCCGCCCGACCACACAGGGCGCCACCTTCTTGCGTAGGTTTGCGCATGCGCAGTAGGGTACAGGAGCGGAGGCCATTACACAAAGGGCTCCGCAGGGAACTACAGCCCCCAGAATGCATAGGGGTGATACACCACATGGTGCGAGGCAGCCAATTGACCGGCCAGATTCCCCTGCACATAGGGATTGATACTTTTGGCGTGCTGCGAGCCACACCAGTTGGAAGAGGGATCTGGATCAAGCAGGTAGTGTCTCAGAGCCTGTGGCTCTGAGGCTAGACCCAGTATATTCCCCCTTTAGGCCCCAGCTAGGCCCGACTCACAGTAGCTTATTTCAAGGAAGGCCCCCTTAGATGGGGACGTTTCCCCATTTAACTGTCTAGGGACACAGTGAAGACGCCGCATGGTGATTGCGGCCTGTGGTCTGGGACCAGACCACCTCTGTTGTAAAAGACTCTGGTGATATTATCCACACCGGAATTCACCCCACATGGAGGCGGACGTCATCGTGGACGACTACAAAATTGGATCAGACAGATACTCTTGTTAATCTGCATTACCCGGGTGCTGGATGCCCCGGGCAGGTACCAAACTAAGTGCACCAACACTACAAGGGATAGCGCTATCTACTACGTTTGGGTGGGCCTTGACATTGGGAAAAGGACATCAGGATATTGGTTCCTGGCACTCACTGTACTTTGAGGACACTCACTGGTGGTATGAGGTTGGGTCCTATTATACTTTGTGGTACAGGGTATTGTTAATAGTGTGTATAGTAAAGGTTGATATATAGTTACATAGTTACATAGTAGATGAGGTTGAAAAAAGACGTACGTCCATCAAGTTCAACCTATGCTAAATTTAGACAACAGATACTTTATCCTATATCATACTTACTTATTGATCCAGAGGAAGGCAAACAAAAAACCCTAGAGTCATATCATCCAATAATATCTCATAAGGAGAAAAATACATTCCTTCCTGACTCCAAGAATTGGCAATCGATTAATCTCTGGATCAACATCCTTCCCATGTATACTTATTTGGTATATCCCTGTATCCTATCTAAAAAGATGTCCAACCAAGGCTTATTTATTCAGCAAATCTATTGTATCTGCCATCACAGTCTCCATGGGTAATGAATTCCACATTTTAACTGCCCTTACTGTAAAGAACCCTTTCCTTTGTTGCTGGTGAAATCTCCTTTCCTCCAACCTTAAGTAATATACTTATATATATAAGGTGACTGTTTCAGCGTACATGCAACGACACACGCGGGGTCTCTTGACAAGGCTTATTTATTCAGCCTTAAAACATACAGCACACAAAACAAAATAGCTTTTCTTCAGCAGAAAAAACAAAATAGCTTATCTTCAGCATGGCAAACAAAGCAGGTTCTCTTCAGCATGCAGGACACAACAGTTCATAAAAAAAAATGTACTTTGCAAACAGACCTTATATCAGTAATCTCTTCAGTAACTCACTCTTGTCTCCTGCACATCCTGGGGTTTTTAACACACCTTGATTAGGCAGCTGGGATTCAACTAATTGCCATGAGCTTCCCAGCTGAAGTTAACCTCATCACTGCTGCACTGCAGACTAAACATATGTCTGCCAGGCATATAGCTGGTGGCTTTTATTTACTCTGTCGCATTCCTCCCCTGTTAGTGTGTGGCTGGGGCTACGCACGGCTGAAGCCCGACCATCCACCCCTTCTCTAGAAAAGAAATCCGCATTTGCGTTCTCTTTTTCCAGCCTGTGCTAAATCTCAAATGAGAAGGGTTGGAGGACCATATACCACCTAGTTAACCTAGCATTGGAATCTTTCATGCTATTTAACCACTTCAGTGGCGCATGGTCTGTCACCAGAGTAAAATGGACTCCTGCCAGGTAATGCCTTAAAGCCTCGATTGCCCACTTTACTGCGAGTCACTCCTTCTCAATCACTGAGTAATTTTTTTCCCTCTGAAACAATTTCCTACTCAGGAAAAGGATAGGGTGTTGAACTACCTCAAACTGTTGTGACAACACTGCCCCTAGCCCTATCTTTGATGCATCCATCTGGGCTTCTAAGGATGGGACCCTCTGATAGACACCTTTTTATGTCCTCAAAGGCTCTCTGACACTCCCTTGACCATACCACTTGTATAGGGGCACACTTTTTTGTGAGGTCCGTTAAAGGGGCTGTCACTTCCGAGTAGTTGGGGATGAACCGCCGGTAGTATCCTGCTAACCCCAGCAGAGAGCGTACCTGCGTTTTTTTTGGGGGGGTCGGAATTTCTTTCAGGGCAACTACCTTGTCGGCTAGTGGCCTTACTTTTCGACCTCCCACTGCATACCCTAAGTATTTGGTTTCTGCCTTACCCAAGGCACATTTCTTAGGGTTGGCTGTGAGCCCTGCCTCTCTTAGAGATTTGAGGACCGCTTTCAGCCTATTTAGATGGGCCCGCCAGTGTTTACTATAAATGACAATGTCATCTAGGTAGGCTGCGGCATAAGTCCTATGGGGTCTCAGCACCTTATCCATGAGTTTCTGAAATGTGGCTGGGGCTCCATGCAGTCCAAATGGCATTGTCACAAACTGGTATAAACTCATGGGAGTGGCAAAGGCTGTTTTGCACTTGGACTTTTCCTCTAAGGGTATTTGCCAGTATCCTTTTGTTAAGTCCAGCGTGGATATATATTCCGTGTTACCAAGGGCGTCAATTAATTCGTCCACCCTTGGCATCGGATATGTGTCAAACTTGGATACCGCATTGACCTTTTCGGAGGTCCACACAAAATCTTACCTTCCCATCAGGTTTAGGGACCATAACTAGTGGACTACACCACTCACTGCATGATTCCTCAATCACTCCTAAGTGTAACATTTCTTGTACCTCCTTCTCTACCATGGCCCTACGACTTCCAGGCAACCTATAAGGACGGGAATGTACTTTTACCCCAGGTGCTGTCTCGATCGCATGTGAAATTAAGTTAGTTTGTCCTGATAAATCAGAAAAAACCTCATGGAATTGTGTAATTATTGCTAACAAGTCCCCTTTTTGTTCAGAGGACAACTTTTTACCCATTGGGATTTTATTGTCACCCACGATGTTCTCCCGTGGGGGCTGAGGTCCCAAGTCCGTTTCCTCCTCCACCGGGTGGATGAATAGAGCCTTCTGCATCTTCCAGGGTTTCAGCAAGTTCACATGGTAAATTTGTTTACCCTTCCTGGACTCTGGTTGAGCGATCTCGTAATTCACATCACCCGTGCGGCGGAGTACTTCGAATGGGCCCTGCCATTTGGCCAGGAGTTTACTCTCGCAACTGGGTAATAATAACATCACCTGGTCTCCCGGGTGAAACACTCTCATGCAAGCATTCTGATTGTAATGTCTCTCCTGACTGTCCTGGGCTGATCTAAGATTCTCCCTAGCAAAATGGCCGACCACATCTAGGCGCTTCCTAAGGTCTAGTACATATTGCAGGGTATTCTTAGAAGGGGACCGCTGTTCCTCCCAGGACTCCTTTAGGAGGGCTAGGATACCCTGGGGTTGGCGGCCATACAGCAGTTCAAATGAAGAGAATCCCGTGGAGGCCTGGGGAACGTCCCGCACTGCAAACAGCAGAAAAGGGAGAAGTTCATCCCAGGCTCTCTTCTCTGAATCTACAAATTTCCTCAGCATCCCTTTTTTGAGTTCGGTTAAATCTTTCCACCAATCCGTCAGTCTATGGATGGTAGACCCATGTCCGAACAGACTTGACCTCTAGTAATTTTCAGACATCCTGCATCAATTTAGCCATAAAATTTGTATCTTGGTCTGTCAACATAACCTGGGGAAGTCCAACCCGTGAGAACAGCTCCAACAACTTGTTCGCTACTTGCTTCGCCGTTGCTGTTCTCAGGGGGAACGCCTCAGGATATCTTGTTGCATAATCAACTATTACAAGAATAAACCTGTGTCCTTTCGCAGAAGGTTCTAGAGGTCCTACCAAGTCTACCCCAATCCTCTCAAAGGGAACTGACACCAAGGGTAGAGGAAGCAAAGGGGCTGGTTTTTGTCCCTTTGGACTAGTTAGCTGGCACTCCGGACATGCCACACATAACTTAGCAATATCACTATGCATCCCTGGCCAATAGAATCGGGACGAAATACGGTCCAATGTTGTATCCCTGCCAAGGTGACCACCCCAAGGGACAGTATGGGCTAGAGTGAACACAGATTTAACAAACGCCTTGGGAACCAATATCTGTCTCGTGACCTCCCCTGTTTGTGTCTGCCTATTCACCCTATACAGGATATCATTTGATAATTCAAAATGGGGGAATACTATCACCCCCTGTACATTCAAAATTTGCTCATCAATTTTTACCACCTTGTCATACTGTCTAGCAAGGACTGGGTCTTCCCTTTTCCTCTGGCGAAAATCAGGGAGGTATAGGTCTGGTAAATCTCCAGGGCCCATATCCCCCTCCCTCTGGCCATCCCCAGTCATCACTTGTGCCTTCTGGCTATTAGAATGGTCACCTTGAGACCCAGATTTCTGCAACCAGTCCTGTTTGTCAGAGCGTCTTTGCTTCTGAGTCTTTTGAACCCAGTGTCTACAGGGAAAAAGGTCTGCCGAGAAGGGGAACAGTTTGCCAGGGTTCTCCTGAGCCATAGAATAAGGCTCCTCGTGAGAGACTGGAGCAATTAGGTCTGAAAAGAAAGGCCAGTCCTGGCCGAGCACAATGGGGGCAGGGAGCCAAGGAGCGACTCCTACTTTGAGGTAGGCCTCCTGGCCTTTTACGTGTAGCCGGATTTTGGCCATCGGATACCGCTTTACATCGCCGTGTATACATTCTATACTCCATGGGGAGTCAAAAGAACACATGTTAGACGTTAACAGTTCCTGGAGGACTAGAGTTTTCCCAGAGCCCGAATCTACAAGGGCCTGGACGGTTTTCTCCCCAACCTTGGCTGGAAGTAGCCAGGGCTTGTAACTTTCTCCAGTGAAGGCCAAGGCGACGGTCCTGCTGAAGGAACAATCCATCTGTGGGCAGTCCACGTGCCGGTGGCCTTGTTCTCCACAGGCAAACATTTAGAGGGTTCCCTCACAGGAGGGTGCCGCGGATAGCGCTCCGCTGGACCAGATACTGGAGACCAGGCATCTGGTGGGTTCTGTGGCGACGTCCTCGGAAGTTCCTCTCATTTGGCGACCAGCCGACATCATGATGGGGATGAGGGTCTCGGCGGGGACCAGCATTTGGACTCCGCCCTTGCTGGAATGACTGCTCCTTCCGTTGGACTTGGCGGTTGCGTATGAACAGGCTGTAGGTTCCCCGTTGATCCGACCTCCCTCTTTGGGCGTCCGCAAGTGCCGGTGGAGTCGGATCCGTCGGGTCCAGGACACTCGCCTGCTCCTCAGCCCCAAGGAAGTTCTCCACAAGTCGAACCGCCAAAGCTAGGGTTTAAGCAGCGTGGCGTTTTACCCACGAGTGTGCGGAAGGGGGTATTATCTGTAGGAATTGTTCCAACACCACCTGCTCAAGAATTGCCTTCTTAGTGCACTCCTCGGGTTGAACTCAGCGCGTACACAAGTCCAATAACCACTGATTGAGGACCCGTTGTCTCATCTTAGCAGTGTATTTCATGTTCCAGAACTGCTGCCGGTAGGTTTCTGGGGTCAGACCTAAGCGATCCAGTATGGCGGCTTTTACTTGTCGGTAGTCCATTGCCTGATCTGCAGGGAGGCCCTGATATGAGGCCTGGGCTTCTCCTATGTGGAGCGGGGCCAAAGCAGTGGCCCAGCGATCTGCAGTCCAGCCCTGAGCTTTGGCAACCCTTTCAAATGTCAGTAAAAAAGCCTCTGGATCCTCGTTCGGAGCCATTTTCCTCAGGAGTATTGGGGGTTTGTTTGCAGGTTCGGGACTGGCAGACCCCTGGAATTGGGTCAGCAGTCTGGCCATCCGCTCATCCTGTGCTGCCTGCTGCTGCAATAGTCTTTCGTCTCTCTCTGCTTGTAGTTGGGTCTGCTTGCACAGAAACTCTTTAAAAATTCTTCAATTTTTCTCATTCTTGTGTTTGTGTGGCCCTTTTACTGCAGGAGCCTTTCAAAATCCCGGCACTTCTGACAAAATATGTTGCAGCGTACATGCAACGACACACGCGGGGTCTCTTGACAAGGCTTATTTATTCAGCAAATCTATTGTATCTGCCATCACAGTCTCCATGGGTAATGAATTCCACATTTTAACTGCCCTTACTGTAAAGAACCCTTTCCTTTGTTGCTGGTGAAATCTCCTTTCCTCCAACCTTAAGTAATATACATATATATATAAGGTGACTGTTGCAGCGTACATGCAACGACACACGCGGGGTCTCTTGACAAGGCTTATTTATTCAGCATTCAAACAAAACAGGTTTTCTTCAGCATGCAGGACACAACAGTTCATAAAAAAATGTACTTTGCAAACAGACCTTATATCTGTAATCTCTTCAGTAACTCACTCCTGTCTCCTGACCAGCTAGCTGCATGTGTGCACATCCTGGGGTTTTTAACACACCTTGATTAGGCAGCTGGGATTCAACTAATTGCCATGAGCTTCCCAGCTGAAGTTAACCTCATCACTGCTGCACTGCAGACTAAACATATGTCTGCCAGGCATATAGCTGGTGGCTTTTATTTACCCTATCACAGTGACACATTGTCTACTCATTTGCATGTAATTTCCCAGAATCCCTTGCTGCAGTGGAAGCACTGTATGCTGGAGATAATGGTGAAAGCCAGGGTTGCAGACCTGCCTAAGACATGTGAATGTGCTCACAAGTAATCTTTTTATTTGCTATATATATATACATATGTGTGTGGGTATTAATGGTATTGTTCCTGGGAGGGGTTTATACTGCAGCGCTACGATCCCTTTCAGGTGGAGGCGCTGCACCGAGGCGAACATACAATCACCCCTGGCTCCCAATGGCGGAGGCTCATGCCTTCTGTAAGTCTACAGGTAACGGCAGTACCGGTAGCCCCTTTAGTTGTGGGGGAACAAGGGTTACACATACATACATACACTTAGTTAAGTTATGGTGGGTAAAAAAAGTGACAAAAACCCTCCACATTAAAGCATATAGCAAATGGAAATATTACTGTATGCTCATTTGCATGTCTTAGACAGGTCTGCAACCCTGCCTTTCACCATTATCACCCAGCACACAGCAATTCCACTGCAGCAAGGGATTCTGGGAAATGACATGCAAATGAGCACACAGTGCCACCTTTTGCTTCAAAACCATTTAACATGGTCCCCAATAAGCTTAAGCTTGCAGCATTTCACAGCTTTGAGCACAGCCTGGGTTAAAATGCATAGTCAGTAAACCTACCCACAGACAGCTGTTTCAAGCTTAATGGGTCTCCTCAGTGTGGGGTTTGTTATGAATTTAATGCTATTACAGAGCATATCCTATGATAAGGGATGCCAACAAGATCAAAATAGTGGGCCAAGCATGGGCATGGATCGAAAGTGGCGAGACTTTTCAAGATGTCATCTTTACTGACGAGACAACTGTAGCTCTTGAGAGGTTTGCCACTTTTGCATTCCACAAAAAAAGGCGCCTATCTCTGAAGCCGTGTACCAAGCACCCAGTGAAGATGCATGTGTGGGGTGCGATCTCTAGACGTGGACCAGGATGCATCATCATCTTTGAGGGTAAAATAATGCACACAGTCACATGCTGTGGCCTTATGAACTGTACAACTGTAGTGTACAGTATTTGGCACCCTAATGTTACATTTTTCTTTTCTTGTTCCAGGAATCTTGGATAAAGTATTTTTCCAAGAGAAAATTATCACCCGTATTGTTGAATACATTAGGCATGATTTACCATCTGGTCACCGTTACTTCCAGGACAATAACCCTAAACATACCACCTCTACTACCATATTCTTTCGAGCGTTATCAACTGGGTTAAGACGCCACCAGAGTAAGTACTGTACTACAGTGTACAAGAACTTTTTCTCATTGTTTTAAACTGTTTTTATCTGTTCAACTAATTCGACATTTTCCCCCCCTCCCATTCCAGATCACCAGATTTGAAACTCATAGAATTGGTGTGGCATGCGCTGAAGGATTATATCAGAAAAGTTGTGAAACCGTCGAAAAGGGATGAATTAGCAAAAGGAATAATGAGTTTCTGGAACGACAGACTCACAGTACAAAGATGTAATAACTATATTGACATATTGCTAGCGTGTTGCCGTTCTTTTACAGTGTAATGGGAGTGCCCCCGGAACCTGGTAAGGTACTGTACTGTGATGTAGTAACGTAAGTACAGTAAGTATGGTACAAGTAAGTATGGCACTCAAAATAACCATTTTAACCATTTATGTCAGCCTTCACTCTCCACTGTACAGTACATTTGTATTAGATGTGTGTACTGTCTAACCTAGTATAGTTATAGTTATACATTATATGGTTATATACTGTACAGTACAGTATAGACTGTAGTTATACTGTATACAGTTAGACAGTATTTACAGTATATTCCAATATTGTTAAATACTCATGGCCTTTAATGCACTAATCCTGGTAAAATTGTTTTACATTTTTTCATTGTTTAATGCTTTTAATGCTTGGTATAATAATTTGTTTCTGTTTTGAATGTGCCAGGTAAGACAGTGCTCCAATCCATAAATTATTATAGTTATACTGTATACAGTATATAGTTACAGTATATACTTTAGTTATACAGTTATATATAGTTAGGCAGTAGTTATACTGTAGTCCAATATTGTGAAATACTCAATACTGAAATGCACTAATCCTGTTTCTTTTCTTTTCAGAGATGCAGCACTACAGGAAAGGGGTGTGTGTGTGCAAACTGATTGTACTGTGTGCATACTGTAATAACAGTCAATAATTTGCCCTAATCCCCCCTCTCTCAATGACAAAAGAACTACAGAATGCATTGCAGCCATTACGAAGAAGATAAAGACAGGATTGTAAATTTTGAAGAAGAGGCGACATTGTATCTTTGTATTATTCTTTTTTCTTTTATTATCATGTACAAATAAAATTGTTCATTCTTTAAATATAAAAAACACAATAATAGCGGCGCCCATGTGAAACTTAAATCACCTGAGTAATTTGACCACTGATAGTCCAGCCCTCACAGTCCAAAATGGGCTTGATTGTTGTCTCATAACATGTAAGGAAAAGAGGGACAAATCATAGTGCAACACTGATAGACTCACTGGCACACAAACAATCACTAACAACACACAACATATACAAACAAAACAAAATAGCTGCAATATAACTGATACATTTAATGAAAAAAATATTAAAGTGATGACAATCAACCAAAAAATACACAAACTGATCACTTCTGGAAGGTCTAAAACTGGAATCCTACTCACGGAAAGTGAGTAGGGCGTCTGTGACCTCTGCACTAGGCCAGAGACCCCCTAGGCCCCAGCTAGGCCCCAACTCACTGTGATAGCTTGTGGCAGTGCAGAGTCCTCTATCAGCTCCTCTCGCTGAGTCGGCTGGATGGCTGTACCTGGCTCTTCTGTGTATGCCAGCCTCGCAGCTGGAAAGCATTGCCCATGATGGGGTCCACTGGACCTAGGACGGTCTGGGCAGTCTGGCTTGATGTGCCCAGTTTTATTGCACTGGTAGCACCTCCTCTCATGTTTAAATTCTGCAGCTTTGGGTGTACTTCCATCTGTTGCAGCCTTGCTTTTCCACTGAGGCGTGATTCTGGCTCCCTTGGCCCGAGTGGCCGTGTCCTGGGTAGCCCCTTTCTTGCGCATCACTGCTCGACTGGTGACAAACTTGTCAGCCATTTTAGCAGCTTAATTAATTTTTTTAAACACAGGATTGAAACCAGAGGCCGCCAGGGGTCCCTGGATGGTCCCCTCGGGTGTACGTGGACCTCCAGGTGGTCCCCACAGGTGTCTGGGGGCTCTCAGGTGGTCCCCATGTGTGTTGTCCAGGGGTCATTGGGTGGTCCCCGTGGGTGTCCGGTCTGGACTTGCTATCACACTATCCCTATCTACACAGTATCTGGTCCACAGGAAAGGTTTTGTACCGGAGGAATGCTCCTGGGTCCCTCATCACCATCTTCACGCTCCCAGACTCGTATGGATTTTCATCAGAAATATCCCATCAAGCCTGTCTGGAGACGCCTGGAAGGTCGCTCCTGAAGGGTGGGGGGGTACTGTAAGGATCGAGAAGTCACGCCACCCTCGGCGTGCTCCCCACTCACCTCCGCTCCCTGCTCCCGTCTTCCCCGCTCCCGCCGCTGATAGAGATGCTGCTCTGTCGGGTACAGCTCCGCGGGCAGCTGCGCATGCGCACCCTGTTCCTGCTGGTTTGCGTTCTCATGCCATCGGGGTGCGCGACGCGCGCACGCCACACACATTCAGCGCACACAGTTCCCTCCTCCTCAGAAATTATCAGGAATCCTCATCCCACCTGATTCCTGCTCCGGATTCACCAACCACATCCCTCGCTGCTGACACACTTCCACGCTGCAGGTTTCTCATTGGTTGCTCGCTCCTACTTATGCTCAGTTGCCCCACTGGAAAATTGGCTGAGCATAATTCAATGTTACGTTGTGTTCATTGCTTTCTAGCCTCGCAGTCTTGTCTTGTCCTCTTGTTCGTAGCTCTCTGTTATTGACCCGGCTTGTTTTGGACTCCACTCTTCTGTACTCCTGCCCCGGCTAGCTACGACAATCCGCACCTCCCCAACCCTGACCTCGGCATCCGTACAATGACTATTCTTCTCTCTCCAACCCAGACCCTGGCTAATAGTACCTGCAACTATCCGTACCTCTCCAACCTAGATCCCGGCAAGTATATCCACTATCCGTATTTTTCCAACCCAGACCCGGCTACCTTGACCAACCTACACTCCAGACGCGTCCACGTGTTTATATCCATCCCTACGGTCACGCCTTGTTTGTGGTGAGCACATTGTGACACAAGGACATACCTGGATGATATAGCTGTGTTTAGTAACTCCTGGGAAACTCACTTAGTACATGTAGCAGCAGTGTTGAAGAGAATTAGGGAAGCAGGGCTGACATTTAAAAATACCAAGTGTCTAGTGGCTATGGCAGAAGTTCTGTATTTGGTGTGGAGGGCATCTCAAGTCGGAGCCGGCTAGGGTAGAAGCCATCATTCAGTGGCCAGTGCCCCAAACCAAGAAACAGGTCACGGCTTTCTTAGGCACCACTGGTTACTATAGGAAGTTTCTCCCACATTATAGTGCCCTTACCAAACCCGTGACTGACAACACAGAAACGACTCTCGGTTCTCGTAGCCTGGTCACCTGCCTGTGAGGAAGCATTCCAGGCATTGAAGACAGCACTGGCTAGTGCTCCTATTCTGTCAGCACCAGATTACAAAAAGCATTTCCTTGTGCAGACCAATGCCTACGATTACAGTATTGGTGCTGTACTCAGCCGGGTGGGCGAGGAGGGGGGTGAACAACCCATTGTCTATCTGAGCAGGAACCTGCTGCCAAGAGAAGTGGCTTATGCCACTATTGAGAAAGAATGTGTGGGCATTGTAGGGGCACTCAAGAAACTGCAGCCCAATTTGGATGGCAGGTCATTTACTGTGACCACTGATCACAATCCCCTCAGCTGGATACAGAGGGTCTCGGGGGAGAATGGCAAATTACTTCGCTGGAGCCTTGCCCTGCAGGAGTTTTACTTTACCATACAGCGCAAGAAAGGTAGTGAGCACAGTTATGCCGATGGACTCTCCAAACAGGACATCCCCAGCGACCCAAAAACTTCACGAATATCCAGGCTTGCAGAGCCACCTGATGAGGTAACTGCCCCAGAATCTTCATCCTGAGGGGGGAGGTGTGACGGGAGGGGGTAACCAGGCTCTAATAAAGGTTAAGCCCGTTTTGGTTACTACTGTCCCTTGTATAAGGGTCCCAGAGAGTCAGCTCTTGGACCCAGTAACATTGTATCACTGTGTTGTACTGTATAACCCTGTTTCCCCCTCCCAATCTCATATAGGGTCTATTAAGGGGAAAGCTGCTCTGGTTACTCATGGTAGTGTGGTGAATACCTGCTGATAAACAGTGGCCCTGAGTCTCCCGCATGGTGTTATAGGGGAAGTCAGGACAGGCTTCTGGGGCCGTGCCCGAATCGTACGCATGGTGACAGCGCCTCCATCTCTTGCAGCCCCCAGAGATATTGGGGAAATCTCTGCAGGAGAACTTATCTCTTCTCCTTCCTGATAAATTTCAGTCTCAGGCAAGGAGAATGTGAAAACAGGTGTTCTTTATTCTTGTTACTCTCACCGCAATCAATTCTCAGCAGCAGGGTCTTTACCATTAGGATGTCCCTGGACCTACACTCCCGGCCACTGGCCACCAGAAGCAGTCCTTGCTCTTCCCTTACCCTCTGGTAGGGTAAGGGGAATAGTCTTCCACTCCCCGCAGGGAGGGCCTCAGAAAACAGAGTCCTGCACTACTGGGTTGGATAGACTAGCCTCTCTCAATGGTAGAGGCAACTGGCTAAATTGAGGAAGTGCAGCTCCTTAAGCCAGTTCCAGTAAGAACCAGCCCCTTGCCCCTGATTGGACACCAGGCCTGATTACACTACCTTCTCTAACTCACTGAGCTGCAAGGGGTGGGGAAAACCCATTATTACTCCTGGCCCCTACCCTTACTAGGGATTATTGCCAGGAGGAGGGCAGACTGGTAGTCCAAATCCAGCCAGGGCTAAACTCTCCCTCTGGTGGAATCAAATGGTTCCCACTTGGACCTAATTTGCTGGGCCATCCTGCAGGAGAACAACCTGTACAAAGTACAAAATACAACATGACATAACATAAACATGACATAAATTATTTATCAGTATTGTCATATCATCTGCAAGTTACACCCATCTACCTTAAGAAGGCTTCTAAGAAGGTGCTAACAGAAAAAACTAATATACTAAGATACTCCCAACATGGAGAATCCATCAATTAATAGTAATGCCTGGGATCAGGTTTTCTTAACTCCCTCTATTATGGTCGATTACTTTAACAAAATAAGACTGAGTAGGTCCATTCTCTGGGCGGTACACTAACTTGTACATGAAGATATTTCTCCCTACACTCCATACCCTCATCAAGTAACATATTCTTTCCTCCATATGAAAAGCTGAGCTACTGTTCTTCAATCTTAAATAATCAATCACGGAATCTCGAAGCCAGGTATCCCTTTGTTACTCTATCTCCAGCATGTTAGGTTCTGGCACATAGGGGTACTCATACCCGTGAGAATGTCGGTACCGCGCCAATATAGCTCTGTCGGCTCTACTCAATTTAGTGAGCTTCTTATTCCTGGCCTTACCTGGCAGTACCCAGTGTAAAGGTTCTTCTGGAGCAATTTTATTGTATAATATAGAAGGCCCTTTAGGAATCACAATTCCCTACTTATTCTCTCTCAACCACCTACTAAGCTCTTCAGCAGCCTCTTCTTTAGAGTAGATGCCCTTATCCCACCAATGATCAACAATATCATCTTTCATTAGTATAAACCGGGTACAGTCCATGGGCACCGAATACCCCTGAAGCAATCGGGCCCACCACTTCCCACTGTGATCATCTGTACCCGACACACATACAGGTCCTTCAGACTCTTCCTGAAAAGATATCCCTGAGGTATCCCTCCCAGAAGATTATGATCCTTTGGGTCTACCCCTAGACAAAGGTTTGAATACCGTAGGGTTCGGCACTGGTATTCTACTTGACAATGGTATCTCCCCATCAGACCCCTCGTCACTGGTCACCCAATCCCGCCAGTCCATGGATAAAGTGGGAGCTTTGGATGTTTTACCCTTGCTAGTACCCCGGTGGCAAGAATGGGACCCTGAACTGGATAGGGCAGGGGCAGTGGTAGTGGTGCTAGGACTTGGGATACGGGAAGTACCATAGTCCTGCACAGAGTTCTGGAGTAGGGCTATACCTCAACAAGAGGGGGTCTTTTTAGTGTCCTGTTTTCCGTGCCTTTGCTTGCCTTGTCCCGCTACAGCGTGCATATAGTGCGCCATATCTTCCTTAGAGAGGCTGGTACTCATCGGGACAGCAGTTGCTGATTTCCGGTCCGCTCCGGCGGTCGAGTCAGAAGTGACATCTTCTCCCGGTGACGTCGCGGAGTCCCGGTACAAGTCAAGGTCCCGCACCAGAAGTACGTCATCCGCTGGGAGGGGCACCGGACATTTGACGTGGTCTCTTACTTGGACGTAGGCCCCAGGTTGGGCCTCCTCTCTGGACTCCTCTGTTGTGGCTTGTCGAGAGTAGGGTGGGGTTGTGTCACCACTCAGCTGGCTCGCGATGATCCTCCGGTCCTCAGGAGCAACCTCCGGTCTCCCCTCCGCAACACTGGGAGTCTCCACGCCCGTGGGACTTCTACGCGGCTCAGGCCGTACCAGCGCCTGCTGTCGGGGGAACTTCTGGGCTTATCCGCTCCTTGTCACAGGTAAGTGGACAAGACTTTTCAGCATCGCTGGGGTGGTTTGCCGGCAGGCGCATCACCACCTATGAGATTCTGTCATGCTCGTCATCCAACAGCTGCTGCAGGGGCACCTCCGCAGGAGAACGACATCAGGGGCTCCTCGCAGTCACTGGTGGCAATAGACACAAAGTGGTCCCGCGCCGGCCCCACCAATGATAGTGATCCCCGTTCTCCATGGGCAGTCACCTGTTCTTTCGTTGGTTCCGCCACTGGAACCGAATATGGAACCGGGTCGACAACCAGATCATCCGGTAGGGCACACGGGCCTGGAATAGTAGCCACTTTGATGCTGTCCACCTCCATCAGCGTTGCTTGTGGGCCATCCGGCTGGGCAACGACGGTAGGGAATGGATCTACCGGCCACAAATAGTAGCATTGGTACTTGGCTCAGCCCCAGGCAGTCTGCACTGCAGGCACAGACACCTGAGGAATTCTCGGCCTCCCACTTCGACCACCAGGAAGCCTCCTGGGGGTTGGTAAGTAGATATATGACACGCCACCATATTGCTTGCCGTGTGTAGTGTATTAAGCACACGAGCTCGGCAATTAGCTCCTTCTCTGTCGCCAGCTCTGCAAGACTGAGGGTGCGGCAGATCACATCCGACTCCTCCTTCAGCTTGGGCAGAACTCTGGGATTGGCTCTCATCGTGCCCCCTCCCTCTGGTGGAGATTAGAGGAGGGGCACTTGGCATCAGGGGTTGGCATCAGGGGCAGCGTGAGATGATGATGATGGGGGGGGGGGGAATAAGATGATTATGGGGGGGGGATAAAATGTTGATGGGGGCCAGCCTGGGGAGATGAGATCATGATGATGGGTGATATTTTAAATATATTGGGGGTATATTTTAAATGTATTGGGGAGGTGGGGGTATTTTGTTTAATGTATTTGTGGGAGGTGGGGGTATTTTTTTGTTTCACACTTTTTTATTGAGATTTTACAGGGAAAAACATACATGATAATATATCTCAGATCTAGGTAGAGGGAGGCAGACCACCACAACACATGGCAATATGCCGAGTGGAGGAGGCATGGCGCGAGTGTTTTCAGATGAAGCGTTTTCTTCCCCAGATCTAATGGTCATACCCCCTTGCCGCGCACCCCCCAGCCAGGGGATAGAAAGTTGGACTAAGTGGGGAAGAAACAGAAAAAGGAGAAGAAGAAGAGAAGGGGGAGGGGTAGGAAGGGAAAGGGATGGGGGTGGGGAGTAGGATGAGGGGGGGAGGAGGCACCCACCCCCCACCGGAGGCCCCACCCCAGCCAATTTCCAGGACGCTTCTTGATGACGGCAACATCCAGCGTTTTTGGTTTTAGTCGTAGGGCCATTCGTCCCAGATTCTGTTGAATTTACCAACATCTTGTTTCAAAAGAGTTGATAGCAGCTCCATTGATCTGACCTCCCTTATTCTGGCTAGCACCATTTGTTTGCTTGGTGGCTTGATCTGCTTCCATTTTGCAGCTATTGCGCAGCGAGCTGCTGTTAGGATGAACGATACCAGTTTTTTGGATGAGTTTGGGAGATCCTCCATAGGTTTTGCTAATAAGAATGTCAGTGGACTCAGCTGGACCTCCAATCCCAACGTCTCCTCCACCAGGGAGTGAATCATACTCCAGAATGGCCGAATACCCGGGCACGTCCACCAAATATGTACCAGGTCTCACTTCTGGCCACAGCCCCTCCAAGAGAGGTCGGACAAACCCGGGAAGACCTGGCTCAGCCTACTCGGGTGAGGTACCAGTGGAATAGAATTTTGTAAATATTCTCTTTAATAGTGGTGCAAATTGCTATTTTAGCTGCTGCTTCCCAAATGTCCTCCCAATCATCTCTATCTATCTCTAGATTGAGGTCCTCAGTCCATTTTAACATGTAGCTATGGTTGACGGGTATCAAGGATCGTGCTAACCCCTCATATAGTCCTGATATCAAACCCTTCCGATACGCCCCTACTGCGCACCGCTTCTCAAAGTTAGTAGGTTTTTCAAACTTAGAGTTAGGAGCTACTCCCATCAGGAAGTTTTGTGCACAAAAGGTACCCGGGCGCTCTCTAGAGATTAAATTTATCACCTTTAATAAAGCGAGTAAAAATGGAAAAATATTACCAATTTAGGGAACCCCTGTGTCTCCTTCTTTGTGAATGTACACACCTGGGGATCCCCTGTCTGCTGCTCAAACACCCTTCTAGGGAGATATCCTTTTCTCCCAAATATAGGGGAGCGCAGATCATAAACACAACAAAGGTATACAAGTAGGCATATAGCACTGTGAGTTCTTATACGGAATATCTGCTTACTAGTGGTGACTGAGAGTCAGAGATGATAAAGTAGGATGGATAAACTACTGACAATACTCACATGGGCCTGTGTGAGCAAAGACCTCTCGGGGCTTAACTCTGTAGATGGTCTTCTCCTAGAACCACACACCTTCCTCTTGGCTGCTGTTTAACACACAGGTCCTCAGGATATCAAGTTGCCCCCGGAGTGGAAGAAAGAAAGGAACCAAGGGTGGGTATCAATATGTAACAGTGACATAAACTGGTGGAGGGATGGTGAATAATCTCCAAGGAGATAATAAATATATAGATGGAGACTATATATTGAATTCTTATTTAATGATAAAAATTGGTGATAAAAAATGGGTAAAAAACTTTGCAACACATACAGTGATTCGGCGGGTGTGGACAGGCTCCATCTATTCTGGGGGGATCTTTGGAGACATTGAGGACTTGTATACAAAAGACGAGCAGTTCCAGGAAATCAATCCTTCATAAAGTTAAACCCTTATGGGTTGAGTATACGCATATATATATATTTACCTACTTGTATACCTTTGTTGTGTTTATGATCTGCCCTCCCCTTGTTTCTATTTTTTTTTCCCATCAGGAAGGGTCTGATCTGCAGGAAGCTGAACATAGGGAGGACTACTGGGTGGTGTTTCTTCTGCAATTCAGAGAAAGACATGAGCTTTCACCCGTCTATCAAATCGGAACCCTTTGTTATACTGGCCTTTTTAAATTGTTTAAAGTCCCTGGGGTCGCAACCCGGGGGGAAATCTGGGTTGCCGAATAGATTAGTGTTTTCTGAAGGGGAAGACGTTAAACTATATTTAGTTTTAGACTTATACCATATCCTCCACGTGCATCTCATAGCTCCCAGGCTTGTCTTGCCCGACACTATCTCCTCTCCCCCCCACCCCGACCACAGTAGGACCGGGAGAGCGAGGGGAGAGACGTAGGGGGTCTCAATCTCCAACCAGCAGCAGGACGCTGGATCATTGTTCCAAGTCACCGCCTGTTTTAAATGGGCTGTTAGGTAATATTTAAGTATATCTGGTACTCCCAGGCCTCCACACTCCCTCGGTGCCGTCATGCTTGACCTGGCTACTCTAGGCTTTTTATCGTTCCATATGAATTGGAAAATTCTGTTTTATATATTTTTCAGGTCCGCGAACGGGACATGGATCGGCAACGTCTGGAATAAGTACAGCAGTCTAGGTAGAATGTTCATCTTTACAGGCGCCACTCTTCCTAGCCACGAAATTTGGTGTTCATTCTTAAATTCAGAACTTATACTCCCTCTCTCTATCCTAATTCCCTTTATATTTTGATCTTTTCGGATTGTTGCTGTGAGGGGTTCGATCGTTGGGGCAAAGAGGAGTGGGGACAAGGGGCAACCCTGTCTCGTACCATTCCTTATTTTTATGGGGACTGAGCTTCCACCCGGGAGCTTCACAAATTCTGATGGGTTCTGGAATAGTGCTTTGACCCCCTCTATAAAGGGTCCACTGAAGCCGAATTTGACTAATGTTTGGATCAGAAAATCCCATCTGATTCTATCAAATGCTTTTTCAGCATCTAAGCTCAGTAAGCAAGCTTCGTTTTTGAGAGATGCACGTGGTCGACAATATTTATAATTTTGCGAGTGTTATCCGAGGCTTGTCTGCCCGGAATGAATCCCACCTGGTCTTTGTGGATCAAACTCGGGATTATTGGGTTTAACCTGTTAGCCAATATTTTACTATAGATTTTTAGGTCCGAATTAAGAAGAGCAATTGGTCTATAAATACCACAGTTCAACGGGTCTCGTCCCTCTTTATGGATTATCGCTAGGTTCGCTGAGGACATCGAGGGAGGAATCGCTTCCCCTTCCATGAAAGAGTTGAGAACTGCTAGAAGATGAGGGGCTAGCACCACCTTAAACTTCTTGTAGTATAAATTGGGCCTGGGGTCTTATTTGTTTTTAACTGTTTTAAAACTTCCACTAATTCCTCACCTTTTATTTTTTCATTCAATTTGAGGATGGTTTCTTCCGGGAGGGCCGGTAGGCTGCACTCCTCTAGATATTTTGAGATAGCCGTCAATCCAGATTGAGCGTTTTGGGGGGGATTCAAGTTATATAATTTTGTTTAATAATCCGAAAATTCTTGGGCAATTTCGTTTTTCTTAAATGTTTTGAATCCAGCTTTCGTTTGAATTGCTGTAATTTGGGATTTTACCCCTAGACCTCTAAGTTTATTGGCCAAAATCCGGTCTGCCTTATTGCCTTTATCGTAAAACCTTTGCTTTGTCCACCTTAACGCCCGCTCTAAATCCTCAAGTTGGACGGTTCTTAATTCCGACCTTGCTTTGTCTAGCTTTTTATATATTTTTTTTGTAGGTTTTGTTTTGTGTTAGATCTCCAGCACTCGGACTCTCTCTAATAGTTCCTTATAGATTTTCTCCTTTTTTTTCTTTTGGTAGGATGCTATGGAAATTAGGGAACCTCGAATTGTTGCCTTATGGGCTTCCCACAGCGTGGCCGGAGAGTTCACTGAGCCCTTGTTTATAACAAAGTAATCAGAGACTTTTTGGGAAATCGAATCTACCACTTCCGTGGAGTTTAGTAAGGAGGCGTTTAGTTTCCACTGACATCGGAAATTTTTTGAGAAGGGCAAAGAGAGCAGCATATTGATGGGGGCATGGTCAGACCAGGAAATTGAGCCAATATTTGACTGGAGGGACACCTGGAGACCATCTCTGGAACCTAGGAAAAAGTCAATCCTCGAGTAGGTCTGATGTGGGTTGGAGAAAAACGTAAAGTCTCTCTGTCCCGGGTGCTGGGACCTCCAGATGTCGAACAGAGAGAAATCTTTCATGATATCTCTAAGGCTCTCAGCACGAAGAATAGTGGACCTGGGAGGTTTGGTACCCTGGGCACTTCCTCTATCGAGGTCTGGGGAGCTGATAATATTGAAATCTCCTGCTATTAAAACTGACTTGTGTTGGTTTTTACTCACGATCTCCAGTATGTCCTGATGAATGCTATCTGGCCCTCGTTAGGCGCTTATATGTTTACCAGTGTGATTGAAGATCCTGAGAGAGAACCTGAGAGGATTAGGTACCTACCCTCTGGGTCAGCTATCATTGAGTCTAAAGCAAATGGCGTATTGCATCGAAATAATATAGCTACCCCTCTCTTTTTGAATTGACAGGACGCATAGTATGCCTGAGGATATATCTTTTTGAATGTGTTTATAGGGGTACAGGAATTAAAATGTGTCTCTTGTAGGAAGAGAATGTCCCCTTTGAACTTATTTAGTTCTTGAAATTCTAGATTCCGCTTTCCTATCGAGGTAAGCCCGCTGACGTTTATCGAGACCAGTTTTATATTGGAGGAATTAGACACAGTGCTTCAAAGCCTACAAAGGCCCTATCCGCGGTCGCTTTCTCAAGGCAGCCAGCCTTTCTTTCTTTTGTCTGGGACAGAGTGGGCCCGATGCCCTATTCTTTGTCCTCGGTCCGGGGCAGATCCCCCACACGAGGGGAGACGGAGACCCCCCGGGGAAGGGAGTGACGGGAGTTGGGAAGAGAGGGATGGAAGAGACAGAGATAGAGAGAGAGGGGGAAACAGAAGGGCTTTTGGAGAGCCCCATCCAAAAATCCTTCATAGCCCTAGTGGCGAAGGAAACGGTCTTATTTCTCTGAGAGACCTTACTGTATGCTTCGGAACTGGAACATCCAGGAGAAAAACCCAGTCCCCACTTTTTAATATTAATACATTCAGTTTTTCATGCTTAAGCAATTATATTTCCCAAATTTAGGATCCAATTTTTCCCGACATTGACCGGGATAATCAGTACATTCCCACTACCTTCAATCGTTTCTCACCTGAACCTCAGCCCAGGCTAACCACCAACTTTTGTTTTCTTTAGCATCAGCAGTTTAAGTTCCATCTCCCTATAACAGTACTAGCTCAAGATGAGGGAGTTACTTACATTAGCTTTAACATCGCTGGTTTACTGTGGATGTAAATTAAACTTTTACATAATCAAAACACTAATACATATACTTATGACTAACACATTTCCTTGGATCTTGTGAATAAGCGGCTATAACAACATTGCTAACCTTGAAGATCCAAAACAAAACCCACACAGAGATAAAACCCCCATTCATTCTCAGTATTTTAGCTTATCCTTTTTCGCTGGGAGGAGACCAGTAATCAGAATGAGATGTTAGATGACCATGGCCCTGAGGAGTACGGGAGAGAAATATGGGGGGAGCGGGAGATGGGGGGGAGATGGGGAAGGAGAGGCTGGAATAAGCAGGGGGGGTGGGGGGGAAAGGGGTTAGGGGGAGGGAGAGGGGAGGAGGAGGGGTGGGGGGTTGAGGAGGAGGGGTGGGTGGGGAGGAGGAGGGGTGTGGGTGGGGGGGGGTGGGGGGAGTGGTGGTGGGGGGGGGGAAGGGAGGGATGGGGGGGATGAGGGTGGGGGGAGGAGGGTGGTCGGTGCATAGAGGGGGGAAGGGAGGGGGCAGGTCGCTATAGGGGGACCAAACAGGGGCAGGAGACAGTCCCAACTCAGAACAAATTACATATGCTTGTTCTATCTTACTTTTAATAACATTCTATTTCTCTTCGCTACCCCCTAACGTGCATCAAGATTTCTTGTGAGACCCTATTATGGATAACCAGGTCTCATCTATACTCATTTTACACCAATAGACCATTATTTTTATATAGCAAGTTTAACAAAGCCTTCAACTTGAACTGATTTGAGGGACTGGGATTAACATTTATTCTATGGGAGGGGTGTCTGAGAGGGGAGGAGAGCGAGCATACAGGGAATGCAGACCTGGGGAGATGGGGGAGAGGAACAGAGGGATAGGGGAGGGACCTAACACAGGGGAGAGATGCCTCAGCCATCTATCTAAGCTTATACATATTATTTACACTAAAGCACTTATATCTATAAACTTGTACATAAACTTATCCTTATAATCCTTTTAAGAAAAAAAAACTGGGGGGGGGGGGTAGGGGAAACATCAGAACGGGAGGGAATCAGCAGGAGTTTATTCCGAAGTCTGGTTAGGGGAGGGAGGAGATCAGTATGTTTAGAATGACCCCCTCTGGGTCTTGATGTGTGACCTGGGGGATAGACCCATCATGGGTGTGTGTCCAAACCTGAGCAGGAGTCCCGGTCCTCAGCAAATATCCTGTGGTCATCCGGCAAGCTCCCCGGCACAGGGATCCAGAGCAGATCTACCGATTGAGCCCATGAAGACTGTGGGGAGTCCCAGGGGTCCGGCAACGCAATTTCGCTCCTCCCGTGACCCACCCCTCCTGCACCGACCCCTGGCGCAGAGAGGCCAGATCCGTCGGCACATAGGGGGGATCCCGGCTGCATCGGGAAGTTGCGGACCATCGGAACCCCATCGGGCGCCACAACCCTGCAGCCTCCCCCCACCCCCCAGCCGGCTCTTTCCGTTTTGCTCCAGAGAAGTCAAGGAGTGATGGAGGTCCGATCAAGAAATGAAGGTAGGAGGAGTGAGAGGGGGATGCTAGGGGGTGATGGGGTAGGGATGCTAGAGGGGGATGGGGGGGATACTGGAGGGGGATGGGGGCGACACTGGAGGGGGATGCTAGAGGGGGATGGAGGGGAGCGAGAGAGGGATGGGGGGGAGAGAGGGATGGGGGGGACCATCAACTGGCAGGTGAAGCACAACTGCTTCGGGAAGTGGGGGATCAACGCCATATCACCCCTGTTTGTAGTAGTAGATCTTCTCAGTCTCCAGCTCTTGGGTTCTTCTGGGTTGCGATCCTCTCAGAGATTCTTGGAGCTCTTGGAGGAGTAGGTGAGTGCCTCCTGTTCTCCGAGTCCTCACCGTCGCCCAGAGGAAGGATATTCAGTGACTTCAGAAACCGGGGGATATCCTGAGCGTATGAGATGGAGGAAAACTTTCCATTAGACTGGACCACCAATTTAAAAGGGAATCCCCATCTGTATTGGATCCCGTTTTTCCTCAGGAGTTCAGTGAGGGGTCTCAATTCTTTTCTTTGTTCGATTGTGGCTCTGGATAAATCTGTATTGGTTCATTTTTAAACTGCAGGACTCCTCGCTGTCTGCTGGCAGTTAGCACCTTTTCTTTAATAGAATAAGAGTGGAATCTTATGAGGATGTCTCTTGTTCTTTTAGGGTCTGTTGCTTTTGGGCTGGGAGCTCTGTGCGCTCGGTCAACCTGTACCTCCTCCTGGGCAAGCTCCGGGACCAGATATATGAATAGGTCTTTTAGGTAGGGACTTAGCGAGTCAGTGTCTACTGACTCAGGGATATTGCACACCCTCAGGTTTTGGCGCCGGTGCCTGTTCTCCTGGTCTTCTTTTCCCTCCCTGAGGGCCCTGATCTTATTTCTCATTCTGCCCATTTCCTCTTCGGTCAAGGATTGAGCTATGACGATCTCTTCCACTTTATTTTCTAAAGTGCCTGCTCTCTGCGAGAGGGAGTTCAGCTCCGTTTTTAAGCCATCGATCGCCGAGGCGAGATCTTCCTGGAATCCTTTCCGCATTACCTTTGTTTCTTTGAGGAGGTAAGTAGGAATTTAGATTAGGGTAATACAGTTGATGTGGTCTACTTAGATTTTGCAAAGGCTTTTGATACGGTTTCACACAAGAGGTTGGTGTACAAAATAAAGAAAATTGGACTCGGTAATAATATATGCACCTGGATTGAAAACTGGTTAAAGGACAGACAACAGAGGGTTGTCATAAATGGAACTTTTTCAGGTTGGGCTAAAGTCGTGAGTGGAGTACCTCAAGGATCGGTACTGGGACCCCTGCTTTTTAACTTGTTTATTAATGACCTTGAGGTTGGAATCGAGAGCAAAGTCTCCATCTTTGCTGATGATACTAAATTGTGTAAGGTAATAGAATCAGAGCAGGATGTAATTTCTCTTCAGAAGTACTTGGAGAGACTGGAAACGTGGGCAGGTAAATGGCAAATGAGGTTTAATACAGATAAATGTAAGGTTATGCATTTGGGATGCAAGAATAAAAAGGCGACTTACAAATTAAATGGAGATATATTGGGGGAATCCTTGATGGAGAAGGATTTAGGAGTGCTTGTAGACAGCAGGCTTAGCAATAGTGCCCAATGTCATGAAGTAGCTGCAAAGGCAAACAAGATCTTATCTTGCATCAAACGGGCAATGGATGGAAGGGAAGTACACATAATTATGCCACTTTACAAAGCATTAGTAAGACCACACCTTGAATATGGAGTACAATTTTGGGCACCAATCCTAAGAAAAGACATTATGGAACTAGAGAGAGTGCAGAGAAGAGCCACCAAATTAATAAAGGGGATGGACATTCTAACTTATGAGGAGAGGCTAGCTAAATTAGATTTATTTACATTAGAAAAGAGGCGTCTAAGAGGGGATATGATAACTATATACAAATATATTCAGGGACAATACAAGTAGCTTTCAAAAGAACTATTCATCCCACAGGCAGTACAAAGGACTCGGGGCCATCCCTTAAGGTTGGAGGAAAGGAAATTTCACCAGCAACAAAGGAAAAGGTTCTTTACAGTAAGGGCAGTTAAAATGTGGAATTAATTACCCATAGAGACTGTGATGGCAGATACAATAGATTTGTTCCAAAAAAGGTTGGACATCTTTTTAGATGGGAAAGGTATACAGGGATATACCAAATAAATATACATGGGAAGGATGTTGATCCAGGGAATAATCCGATTGCCAATTCTTGGAGTCAGGAAGGAATTAATTTTTCCCCTAAATGGGGTTTTTTGTTTGCCTTCCTCTGGATCAATAAGTATAGATATAGGATAAAGTATCTGTTGTCTAAATATAGCATAGGTTGAACTTGATGGACGGAAGTCTTTTTTCAACCTCATCTGCTATGTAACTATGTAACAGCCGTTCCATGTATTTCATGTATAAGTTCCCTGGTATCTCTGGATCTGCAGCTGCCCGGCTTCCCTCTGTTTCCTCGGGGGCACACGCACCAGCGCCATCTTGGGAGGTCTCTCCGATGGTCGAGGAGCGCGGGTTCGGGGAGAAGAAGGTAGATACACTTTGCAGGGTAGGTTTTTTTAGTTTATTTGACATCCTGAGGTTGTAATTAGGGTTATTAGCAAATTTGGGAACTTTCTGTTTCGTTTTTCGCTTGATCTAGCACTTTGCAGCTGGTGGGGATCCGGAGCAGTTCTCCTAGGCAGCCATTCTCGCCAGCGTCACCCGGTGGGGGTATTTTTAAAATGTATTTGGGGGGCTTGGGGGTATTTTTTATATGCATTTGTGGGGTGTTGGGATATTTTTTATATGTGTTCGGGGGGGGCGTGGTGTCCAGTATTTTTGGACAAGCCACCTGGCAACCCTACCAGCCGCAGGTATACCGACATGCGTCAAACGTACCGACACCCTCAGAGATGCATTCTGAGGGTGTCGGTTCGTTTGACGCAACATTACAGGACACACTTAGCACATTTTAGATCTGTGCATTCACTGACACTGGTATGAGTCTTTATGTCAAGTACTGAATTAAGTGTGATGATTCAAGACACTGTAACAAATGTGTTTACATACACTGGCGACACACTTTATTGTCCCACGAATTCGGGTATACCCGGGTGTATTGAGGTTTGTGACTGTTTTCTGCCCGAGTGCATTGGGTTATTTTCCAGGCAGGGATTGAAGCATTTTATTCCCGCTGGCTGCAATACTGCACAGTATATATATATATATACAGTGCTTGACAAATCACCCAAAAATCTACTCGCCGAACCAAAAAATCTACTCGCCACCTAGTCCCGCCCCTAGTCCCGCCCCCAACCCCGCCCCTAGTCCCGCCCACAACCCCGCCCCTAGTCCCGCCCCCGCTTTTAAAAAAATACATAAATAAAATAAATTGAATAAATTCCTAGTAAGAACATTCGTTTTTGACATAAGTTTATTTATTGTATTACATTATACTACAATTGGTCCTTGTTACGTGTGTGTGTGTGTGTGTGTGTGTGTGTGTGTGTGTGTGTATGGGAGAGAGAGATTGAGTATGTGTTTGTGTGAATAAATGTCAGATCTAGAAAAAAAAGCCAGATGTGAATGACTAGTTTCCTGAACCCCTTAACCAGTATCTGGACGTCCCCGCTTCACAATATTAAAGTAGCAATCCCGCCTGGGATCTTACCTGATCCGCAGTCCCTCAATGTCCAGGTACCCTCATTCCCGCAATGTTATACATTGGAGGGAGGTGTTCCTTACCTGTCTTCTGGGTTGGGGGGGATTCTGATGTCTCCCGGGTGAAGCTTGAGTGAGATCTGGAAGAAAGCAGTATAGGTTATTTCGGTGTAGTATAGGGCAGTTAAGATTATACAGGGTAAATAAGATATCCAGATCGAGAGTGTGAGACAGAGAGTGTGTGAGACAGAGACAGAGAGACAGAGAGGGGAGAGAGACAGAGAGGGGAGAGAGACAGAGAGACAGAGAGGGGAGAGAGACAGAGAGACAGAGGGGGGAGAGACAGAGAGACAGAGAGGGGAGAGAGACGGAGAGACAGAGACAGAGAAGGGAGAGAGACAGAGATGGGAGAGACAGAGAGGGGAGAGACAGAGAGGGGAGAGACCGAGAGACAGAGAGGAGAGAGACAGAGGGGAGAGACAGAGAGACAGAAAGGGGAGAGACAGAGAGGGGAGAGACAGAGAGGGGAGAGACAGAGAGGGGAGAGACAGAGAGGGGAGAGACATAGAGACAGAGAGGGGAGAGACAGAGAGACAGAGAGGGGAGAGACAGAGAGACAGAAAGGGGAGAGACAGAGAGGGGAGAGACAGAGAGGGGAGAGACAGAGAGGGGAGAGACAGAGAGGGGAGAGACAGAGAGACAGAGAGGGGAGAGACAGAGAGACAGAGAGGGGAGAGACAGAGAGACAGAGAGGGAGAGACAGAGAGAAAGAGAGGGGAGAGACAGAGAGGGGAGAGAGACAGAGAGGGGAGAGAGACAGAGAGGGGAGAGAGACAGAGAGGGGAGAGAGACAGAGAGGGGAGAGAGAAAGAGAGGGAGAGAGACAGAGGGGGGAGAGAGAGACAGAGAGGGGGGAGAGAGAGACAGAGAGGGGGGAGAGAGAGAGGGGGGAGAGACAGAGAGGGGGGAGAGACAAAGGGGAGAGACGGGGGGTAACTGACTGACGGGGGGGGAGGCAACTGACTGACCTGGGGGGGTAACTGACTGACTGGGGGGGGGGGGTGGGGATGACTGACTTTGACTGACTGGGTGACTTTTGACTGACTTGGTGACTGGTTGGGGGGGTGGGATGACTGACTTGGTGACTTGGTGACTGGGGTGAGGGGATGGGATGACTGACTGGGTGACTGGGTGGGGGGGGTGGTATGACTGACACTGACTGACTGGGGGGACTTTTGACTGACTGGGTGGGGGGTGGGGTGACTGATTGGGTGACTGTGTGGGGGGGTGGGGTGACTGGGTGGGGTGACTGACTGGGTGACTGGGTGGGGGGTGACTGACTGGTGGAGGGGGGGGTGACTGACTGGGGGGTTACCTCTGGTGTCCTGCACACACACATTCTCTCTCTCCCATACACACACACAAACACTCAATCTCACACACACACACACACACACAATCTCTCTCTCATACCCATACACACACACACACACACACACACACACACACATAATCTCTCTCTCACACACACACACACACACACACACACACACACACACACACACACACACACACACACACCACACACACTACACACACACACACACACACTCACTCAATATCTCTCTCTCCATACACACACACACCACACACAATCTCTCTCTCATCATACACACACACACAGGAAGGGACCTGCGCCGGAGGGGAGAGAGAGAGGGGGGGGGGGAAACACCCCGCTACTTCCTCCCGCCCCGCGCGAGCAGCGGGAGCACCGAGGGGAGAGAAACACCGGCAACTGCAGTATCTTCAGACCCGCGCGGGCAGCGGGAACACAGGATGGGGGGGGGGGAGAGAAACACCGGCAACTGCAGTATCTTCAGACCCGCGCGGGCAGCGGGAACACAGGATGGGGGGGGGGGGAGAGAAACACCGGCAACTGCAGTATCTTCAGACCCGCGCGGGCAGCGGGAACACAGGGTGGTTGGGGGGAGAGAAACACCCCGGCCACTACAGTATGTGACCCGCGCGGGCAGCGGGAACACAGGGTGGGGGGGGGGGGGCGAGAAACACCCCGGCCACTACAGTATGTGACCCGCGCGGGCAGCGGGAGCACCGGGAGGAGGGGAGGGAAACACCCCGGCCACTACAGTATGTGACCCGCGCGGGCAGCGGGAGCACCGGAGAGAGGGGGAAGGATGTATCAGTGTATACAGTATATAAATATTCAAAGTGCATTAAATTCCCCCCACCTGAAGCATCTGTCCAAACTCCTCCATGACCGGATCAGTAAATTGTAAATTATAGGAGCTGACAGAATTATACAGCAGGATATGAGGAGGAGGAGGAGGAGCAGCAGCAGACACGCATGCACGCACGCACTCGACCCCCCCCCCCCCATTACTTACCCATGCAGAAAGGGCGGTTTGAAGTCCTGGCAACTCCATCCCGTGTCACAGCCAATCAGCTACGATTTTTTTTTTTTCAAATTTTTTTTTTTTTCCGAACGGGATTTTTTTTTTTGCAGAGCAGGGGAAAGGTTACTGGCCACGAGCCAATATCCGATCGCAGCTGGCGAGTTGGCGACCGGGTTTGTCGAGCACTGTATATATATATATATATATATATACTGCATTACAATTCATGAATTTATGCCATCTGGTAGACACGCGAAGCATTGCAGCCTATTAAATCCTAATCATTATCATTTAACAGATCAGCCGCCCGTCAGCCAGGCATGAACCCAGGCTGGGAAGGCAAACGCAACGGGGCTTGTCAGAGGTGAGGAGCGGCGCATTCCAGGTATCTGCCAGGTACATACTGGGTATTTGCTCGAATAAAGTGTGTCGGTGCAGTATGTGTAGTTATCTTGCTTACTTCTACATGCTGTGATATAATAACCTTTTGCCGCAGTTTTCATGTATACAATGCAATTATATTGTGTCTACTCTGAGTTATAAAGGTCTATGTTGCAATTTATGAACTGCACTATGTATAGCAATGCTATTTATCTCAGAGATTTCACACTATAGCACTAACCTATATGATTGTGGTTCTATACTGCATAACGGCCATACTAGGGGGGCTATGCACTAAGCTCAATGGCTTTGCGTTCTGATTTGGCCAAAAAGCAGGTTCGTTAAAAAGTGAAGCCGGAGACGCGATGCACTAAGGCCTTGAGGCCATTTTTTAACATACCTGCTCAAAATAGCTCAAAACAGCCACAGCGTACCTGATGCTTTTTTTCCCCCTGCTAGCGTTCTGAACCTTTCCGTTCGCTAGCTGATAGAAAAAAAAGCCGCATGTAACATTTGCATGGAGATTTGCTATCTCCATGCAAGACTGTTACAGGCGATCGTACACTAAATAAATACATTTTAATAATAGTGTACATGAGCAGGGGATCTCCCGAGCTGAACCGCATTGGTTTCAGGTCCGAGGACCCCCTACTTTGTATTGTATGTCTTTATTTATATAGCGCCAAAAGTGTACTCAGTGCTTCACAAAGAATACAGTACAGGGAATTATAATTATACAATAAGTGCAGCAAAATCAGACAATAGGAAAGGAAATCCCTGCCCCGAAGAGCTCACAATCGAAGAGATTTAATGGGAAACTTACAGAGACAGCAGGGGAGGGAGTAAGTGCTGTAGATGGCAGTGCTTGGTCACAATGGGTGGTAGGAGTGACTAAGAGTGGGACACTAGCCATGAGGGCAGGCTATTGGGATGCTTGATTTGTGGGGTAAAATTTAAGGAAGGTCAGTGTTATATGAAAAGGTTAACACCATTTACAGGGAAGAGGTGGGAGGGAGGCATGAGTGAGATCAGGTGTGTATGTCTGGCTTCAGGCTTAGGGAAGATCCCCAGCAGCAGGAAGGAGTAGATATAGGGTGTGAATAGAGGATTTGTGTGGGTGATTTTTATTGAGGGGTACAGAAGTAGTTGGGAGAGAAGTGTATAAATAATGGTGCAGTGGGGATGTTGTAGAGAACAGAAATGCTCACAAAGGAGTGAGGAAACGGTAAACAGCAAAAGAAATAGGGAGGGCATAGTGAGATGCAGGAGGAGAGAGTTCCAAGGTACTGGAGGATAAAAGTGTACAAATAAATCACAGAGGTTAAAAGTTAATGTCTCACAGTGGCAAAGTTGTAATGCAGAGTCCAGATCTTCCTCCAATCTTCACCTCCAAATTTAACTCCAAAATTAACTCTTGTAGACACTTTTGATGTACACTTATGATGTGACGCTTTTGATGTTACACAGTCTACTTCAGGAGTTACAGGCCCTGCTATGGGGTGCCGGTATCCCCTGCAGTTTAAAGCTCTCGCATCACGTGACCAGGTTATTTACATTCTGCAGGGGATACCGGCACCCCATAAAGGGGCCTGTATCTCCTGAAGTAGGGGGTCCTCGGACCTGAAACCAATGCAGTTCAGCTCAGGAGACCCCCTGCACATCTACACTAGTATTAAAACATACATAACAATAAACAATAATTCATTACCGTAGCGGCTATCCGCTATGGTAATGAAGCAGCATTAATGTACACTGGCGACACACTTTATTCGAGCTTGGCTAGTCCCACGAATTCGGGTATACCCGGGTGTATTGAGGTTTGTGACTGTTTTCTGCCCGAGTGCATTGAGGTATTTTCCAAGCAGGGATTGAAGCATTTTATTCCTGCTGGCTGCAATACTGCACAGTATATATATATATACTGCATTACAATTCATGAATTTATGCCATCTGGTAGACACGCGAAGCATTGCAGCCAATTATATCCTAATCATTATCATTTAACAGATCAGCCGCCCATCAGCCAGGCATGAACCCAGGCTGGGAAGGCAAAGGCAACGGGGCTTGTCAGAGGTGAGGAGTGGCGCATTCCAGGTATCTGCCAGGTACATACCGGGTATTTGCTCGAATAAAGTGTGTCGGTGCAGTATTTTAAATAATAGTGTGCGGGAGCAGGGGATCCAATGAACTGAACCGCATTGATTTCTGCCTCAGAGACCTCCTGCTTCCCGAGTTACAGGCCCCGGTATGGGGCATTGGGTGCCAGTGCCGCTGCCATCTTTATAGCGTCCAAGACGCGACATGGGCTCTATAAAGATGGCGTCCGCACTGGCACTGATGCCCCAAACCGGGGCCTGTAACTCGGGAAGCAGGGGGTGTCAGAGGCAGAAATCAATGCGGTTCTGCTCAGGGAACCCCCTGCTCCCACACACTATTACTAAAAATACATTAATGCTGCTTCATTACCTTAGCGGATAGCCGCTATGGCAATGAAGGGGTTAAGGCACATTAGCATGTTTATTGGGGACAATTGCCCCCAATAAACAACAGACATCCCCCCGCCCCCTAACACATACAGTACTGTAATGGGCAAAATTACTATTATCCAAAATTGGATAATAATGCATTTGCCCATTTTAAATACATTTAAATTACAATAAATACAGTCAAAACATTTAACACTTACGTTTTACAGGCACCCATGATGAAGGCCGTCTTCATCCTCATCTTCATTCTGCCCATGCCCCTACGGTGCTGCAAAACATACACAACAATTACAATAGCCAATGTAATGTCCCCTAACCGCTTAATCACCATAGCAGTTATTAACCACTACAGTCATTAAGGGGTTAACCCACCCTCACCCACCACTCGGGAGGCCTACACACCCTCCCCCACTACCCCCCCACCCCATGTGGCCTAACCACTCTCACCCACTACCCACAAGGGAGGCCTACCCACATACCCTTGGGGCCAATACACCCCCCCCCCAACACATACAGTACAATAATGTGCAAAATAACTAGAACCTAAACATGAGCCAAACAATCAATTATTATCCCTGTATGTCTATCCATACAGATAGATAAACAAAACATACAGGGGCAATAATACAGCATAAAATACAATGCATTTACATACAAAATTCACATACAATACACCCATTCAGTGTCCGTGAATGTATTATATATCTCAGACAATCCAGGAGGTGCACATATGGGAAACAAGGACGAAATAATACAAAATTTAAGTGCAGATGTATTGGTAAAGAGATATATGATGATAAGCAATCTTGGCTCTGATGGTATGCCTACTCACAAGATTTCAATGAAAAAAAAGCGTTTTGCAGATAGGGCTGCTACCCAGTGGATGTTACTGATGTGTGGAACTCCCTCTAGGCTCGTCTCGTCAGCATGGTTGTGGTGTATATGAGACAGAAAGACAGCAAAACATAGCACGATCTGATGTATACAAAAACTTTATAAAAATAGGTATATAAAATGTGCACTTACAATGTGCTAAAAACAATCAAGCATTTGACACAATAAATGTGTGTATATTGAGGTCACCGCAGCTCTCACCGCCTCCCCTTGGTAATCCGGAGCTCCTTCGCCTGCACTGTGAGATCCCAGCTTCACTCTGCGCGTCCTTCTGTGCGTGTGACGTCACGGCTCTGAGGATGGGGGAACTACGGATCGCCCACTGGTCCAAAACACCACTCAATACAGCATAAAATATAATACAGCATATAAATATAAAAATAATACAGCATAAAATACAATGCATTTACATACAAATTCACATACAATACACCCATTCAGTGTCCGTGAATGTATTATATACATAGATAAATTAACGGGCATTACATGGGAGTGAAAAAATAAAAGACATGAATGAAAAATCATAAAAACCTGTAAAAGTAAAAATAATAAACTTTTCTTTTGTTTACTCACCATTAGATGTCCACTCTCTGAAATCCAAGCGACCCGGAAGCACAGGAACCAATCCACAGGTAAGCCATAAAATAAAAAACCATAACAAATCCACGTCTGTGTCTTCTTTCTTCTTTGGGGTCTTCTGTGGTCTTCTTCCATCTTCTTCCGTCTTGTTACGCCACGCCCTTCTTCTCTTCTTAGGAGGGTACAGTAGGTGTTCCCTCCTCGGCGACTAGCTTCCAAATGAGGCGACATAGGCTTTTATAGGCCTCTGACGTCATATTTTGGTCAAATGTTTCCCACGGTCCTGATTGGGCCGTGAAAAACATGTGATTAGGCCGATGAAAAAAGAAATGATGACGTCATTTAAAGGCAATGAAAGCACATCCAATCAGAATGGCTTTGCTTCAATTGCCTTTAAGATGACGTCATTAAAAGAAACATGGCCGGTCTCACATGGTACCGTAGCCAATCAGAGCATGGGAACTCCATCCCATCTCTGATTGGCTCTAGTAGACCATGTGACAGAGGCTTGGGGGAGAACGGATGTGACGTCTTTGAAAGCCTGTCACATGATACTAGAGACAATCAGAGTTGGGATTATTTTCCACGCTCTGATTGGCTACCGTACCATGTGAGACCGGCCATGTTTCTTTTAATGACGTCATCTTAAAGGCAATTGAAGCAAAGCTATTCTGATTGGCTGTGCTTTCATTGCCTTTAAATGACGTCATCATTTTTTTTTCCATAGGCTAAATCACATGTTTTTCACGGCCCAATCAGGACCGTGCGAAACATTTGACCAAAATGTGACGTAATAGGCCTATTAAAGCCTATGTCGCCTCATTTTGAAACTACAGTAGTCGCCGAGGAGGGAACATCTCCCCTCTTAAGAAGAGAAGAAGGGCATGGCCTAAGAAGCCGGAAGAAGATGGAAGAAGACCCCAGAAGACCCCAAAGAAGACACAGACGTGGATTTGTTATGGTTTTTTATTTTATGGCTTACCTGTGGATTGGTTCCTGTGCTTCCGTGTTGCTTGGATTTCGGACAGTGGACATTTAATGGTGAGTAAGCAAAAGAAAAGTTTATTATTTTAACTTTTACAGGTTTTTATGATTTTTCATGCATGTCTTTTATTTTTTCACTCCCATTTAATGCCCGTTAATGTATCTATGTATATACATACATTCACGGACACTGAATGGGTGTATTGTATGTGAATTTTGTATGTAAATGCATTGTATTTGAGGCTGTATTATTGCCCCTGTATGTTATGTTTATCTATCTGTATGGATAGACATACAGGGATAATAATTGATTGTTTGGCTCATGTTTAGGTTCTTTTCATGTATGGATAATGTATTTAGCATCTTTATTTTGTCATTGTTGTGAATAATGTAATTTGTATTTAGCTAAAGGCTTCTTCATGGTAGTAAGATTAGAATGATGGTGGTTACTTTAAATTAGAATTGTTTTGGCAATGGTTTGGCTTTAGCAATTGAATAGGGAATTGTATAATTGATTTGTATTGTATTTGAATTGTTTGAGGAAATGGATTAATTGATTGATGCTAATTGTATTGATGTTGGTTAGTTTCTAATTGATTTTCAGGATGGCATTGGTGGTTAGGGGACATTGTTCATAGTGTATTTTATTGTTACATATATTTTGCATAGTGTTATATGATGCACAGATTAATTGCATCATGTACACACTCAATGAAATTGTGTGACATTTCATAGACATTTGTGTAGCTGCAGTTTGTTTTTTTTATATTTGCAATGGCTGCTGGATTTATTTTAACATGCACTGTGGTGATTTTAAGATTAAAAATGCATGTTTTGATTTATGCATGTTTTATGTGTTTAATAATGGGCAAATAATCTATTATCCATATCTGGATAATAGTTATTTGGCACATTATTGTACTGTAGGTGTTGGGGGGGGGATGTATGTATAGATCCGGTTTATTTATTTTACACTCAGGGTTGGTTCCTTGGTTCTGCGTGACACCTCTGGAGACCACCTGCGGTCTCCTCGGGTATCTCACGGGTATCAGGCTGGTGGTTCCACAGGTGACACCTGAGGGGATGAAGCAGTGGTCCCACATCTGTGGGGGCACCGCGGACCTGTAGTCAGCGGGCAAGAACCGGTGGTCCCACGTCCGTGGGGGCACCGCGGACCCGTAGGTGTGGGGATGAAGCGGTGGTCCCACATCCGTGGGGGCACCGTGGACCCGTAGTGAGCGCTCGTGAGTTCCCCAGACCCCCGTGAGAACCACCCGAGGCCCCGCAGACACCTGTGGGTCTGACCCGGGGCTCCCAGACATCCGCGGGCCTACTGTGGGGACCCAATTGTGGCCCACGGTAACCCAAGGAGACCACCTGGGGGCCATGGTGCTTGGCGACACCCACCATCAGGCCTCCAGAACCTGTGTGAAACATGTTACTGGTACCCTGTAGGTCTGTCAGGTGACCGACAGCCCGCCGGGGACTCGCGTGGGGCTGGGGTATGAACCCTGTATGTAAAAGAATAAATCATGTAGTTATGGGGGGGCACAGGGGGTGGGTTATGTATTTAATAAATAGAATGATGTTTATTGTGGGGCAGTGTATGGTTTTTATTGTGGTTACTGGGGGTGGGGGGAGGGGGTATTGGCCCCAAGGGTATGTGGGTAGGCCTCCCTTGTGGGTAGTGGGTGAGGGTGGTTAGGCCTCACGGGGTGAGGGGTTAGTGTGGGAGGGTATGTAGGCCTCCCGAGTGGTAGGTGAGGGTGGGTTAACCCCTTAATGACTGTAGCGGTTAATAACCGCTATGGTGATTAAGGGGTTAGGGGACATTACATTGGCTATTGTAATTGTTGTGCATGTTTTGCAGCACCGTAGGGGCATGAGCAGAATGAAGATGAGGATGAAGACGGCCTTCATCGTGGGTGCCTGTAAAAGGTAAGTGTAATATGTTTTGACTGTATTTATTGAATGTTATATGTATTTAAAATGGCCAAATCCATATTTGGATAATAGTAATTTTGGCGATTACTGTATAGTATGTGTTAGGGGGGTGTATTTAGTTAGAATTGTTGTTTCTTATTTTTGGAGGTGCAACATTGGTACCGCAGGCCCGCGGGTACCCCGGGACTCCCGCGGGGACCCCGGGACGGCCGCAGTTACCCCCGGACTCCCACAGGGACCCCCGCACTCCCGCGGGGACCCCCGCTTGGTGAGCCGTGGACCACCGCGGGGTCAGCCGGGGACACCCACGTGACCCCCGGGCTCCATTGGGACCCCCGCGGGGTCAGCCGGGGACACCCCCGGATGCCTCCAGATTTCTTTGCATCTACTCTGACTTGACGTGTTCTGATCAACGCAACTTTCGCGTTTACTAAGGTTGCGTTGCTTAGTGCATCCCGCTTAAGGGCAGAATTTCACGCAAACAGGGTTGCGATCGAGCAAAAAAGTCATTTTTAGACCGCAAAGTGCCTGTTTGCGTTGCTTAGTGCATCGGGTTGAGCCAAAAATCACGATCGAAGAGCACTTTGCGGTCTAAAAGTAACTTAACGGAGCTTAGTGCATTGCCCCCTAGGTACTCATTTAGAGTGTGTTCACATGCTATGCAAGTTATTTTATACCTACACTGGTCACATTTTGCTTGAGAACTTAGAATAGACTTTTGTAAGTTCTATTTACATACTACCCACCGCGTCTGCTGATTTAGACTGAATCTCTATTATTGCCATTGATATCTAGTATATAGATGGAAACATTAACAAATACCATCTGTATTTTACATATTTTGGTTGGACTAGCAACAGATAATATACTGAGTTACCTTTTGGGTCATTACGTACCACCTTAATAGATGTCTCCATAATAGCTATTATTTCTCAGTCTGGATCTGTTACGAATCCCCCCATAGGGGATTTTAGCATTTTTTTGTGTTATGTATAGATTTTTAATGTCGTCGCCGATGTAATTAATAAAATTTCTTTATTTTTGTTTTTGTGAGATTATACTCACTCTAGTGTGTCGTTGGGAAGGGGTTAATATACTCCACCTAGTGGGACAATTGGTATCCCGGGCTATTTCAGCTGCTATCAATACTTTGAGTGCAGCTAACTGGGTTCTTTTGTTAACCTTGAGTTAACTTGTTGTGTTATGTATGTTCATAACCCAGTGCACCTTAGTTTCTATTTCTAACCTGTATTAGGTTGAGCATTGAGATATGTCTCTAGTTGCTTAAATCTAGTATACAATAGAGTGTATCAATTATTCTAAAAGATAAAGCATGGTAAGTAAATAACACCAGCCAAATGCACTATGGGCACAAAGTCATGCCGGAGCTAAGATATGGCAGTAAATATCAAAGGCTACTATAGTTGTGATAAAGCAATATAGCTCACAAAGCGTTACAATCTGCTAAGCGTATGGTAGCAACATACACCATGCGTACTGCTATATGTAATAACAATGGGGTATAAATCATAGCTGGTCTCATGTCTATTTATAATTAATATATACGATCTGTATCACATTTCCCAGCAACCTCTATGAAGTGATGTCCCCTAAACTAATAGGGGTACAATATAGATCCCAGCAGATGCAGGTAGAGGAATTATAATACCCCCAAGCCCCCAATACATATAAAAATACCCCCAATACATATACAAATTCCCCCAAGCCCCCCAATACATATAACAATTCCTCCAAGCCCCCCAATACATAAACAAATTCCCCCAAGCCCCCCAATACATATAAAAATTCCCCCAAGCCCCCCAAAACATATAAAAATACCTCCAAGCCCCCCAATACATATAAAAATACCCCCAAGCTCCCCAATACATATAACATACCCCCAAGCCCCCCAATACATAAACAAATTCCCCCAAACCCCCAATACATATAAAAATTCCACCAAGCCCCCCAATACATATAAAAGACCCCCAAATACATATAAAAAAGACCCCCACCAATACATATAAAAAAACTTCCCATACATATTAAAAAGACCCCCAAGCCCGAATACATATTTTTAAAAGCCCACCCCCCAATACATATACAAAAAGGCTCCCACCCCAACAATACATATAAAAAGACCCCAACTATAGATATAAAAAAAAAGACTTATCTTGTGGATGATCAGGCCAGGCCCAGTGGATGTGGGGGGCCGGCACTGTAAGTTGAGCTCGACCTCTGGCCCAGATCTAGCGTTCGAACCCAAATCTCCCCTCAGCAGCAGCTTGCATGCCTCTATCCCTCGGTCCCACCCCGAGCTTCAGCCAGGCCTCCCTCTCATGCTGTCACATGCCGGAAGCAGAGAGTGTTGACGTCAGAGAGCTTCCGGTGCGCTGACGCCAGAAAGGCCCGTCAGCGTGGGACAGGCGGATAAGAGTCATGCAGCTGCTGCTAAGGGAGAGCCAGGGCCCGGCCACGAGAGGACCGGCAGACGGGCCTGGCCAGAGGTCGGGGCCAACTTGCTGTGCCGGCCGGCCGCCCCCCCCCCCCCCTACTCACCAGGCCCGGGATACCAACCCCGGCAGACCCACCGTGTTGGCGGCCCTGAATATACACCACAACTCTATCCCCCTAATTCAATATAATTAGAATTGGGATATGCACAAAATGTGCATGAATAGATGCAGGTTAATAATTATACATTGTTAACTTTAAAATACCTATTTTCTTAGAGTTTTAAATAAGGGGCAATATGTGTGTCGCCTGGGTTCCCTGGTTTGGCTTTTAACTCCGCTGCAGCTTTGGATAAGGGAGGTAGCTGCGGAGTCAGGTGACTAGGCCTGGCCAATGGAGTGTTAGGATTCCCTGCTGAGGCAGTTGTTACAGTTGGTACTCTGAGGGTTTGCTGTCAGTTGGAGCTGGGACACAGCTAGGGGAGGTTGTATAGGTGCAGGGGTCTGTGACCCTCTGCACTCGGCCAGAGATCCCCTAGGCCCCAACTCACCCTAGTTTGTGGCTGCTTTAAGGAAGGCCCCTTCAGTTAGGGATCCTGCCCTTTTAGTGATTAACCAGCTTAGGGCCACAAGTGTTTTCATTTGAACTATTGCTACTGCAGTCTGTGACCAGACTGCAAGAGAGGGAGCGACCATCATTGCGGAAGTTACTCCAGAGGGAGACATCTCATCCAGTGGAGGATATCGTTGGATCGGCGGATCCCCTGCTTCTCGTTGTCAGCGCGCTCGGATGTGGACACACCCGGCAGGTACCGTTCACCAAACGTGCACCAACAACGGAATTGGAAGGCGCTGATCAAGCCTTGAGGGGTGGGCATCTTTTGGGGACACTTATTGGGTGAAGTGACCAAAGGACCCCTCTGGTACTGTGGACATGGTGTGGGGATACACGGTGGTGGGACAACGCCCTGCGTGGCGAGGTATAGCTGTAGCTATTAGTATTGCTATTGCCTGTATGTGGTTTATGGTTATTGCTCACAGTAAATGTTATTATTGTTATTCTTATAATCTGTGGACTGTTATTAATAGTTCCTGCTCGGGGTTATCCCATCCAATTGGGATCCCGTGCAGGTGGAGGCGCTGCCACTCAATATATTCGTTACCCCAGGCTCCCAGTAGCGGAGGCTCAGATCCCTGTGAGCCGACAGGTACCGCCAGCACTAGTAGACCCTTCACATTAGAAGGAAAAAGGGCTACATGTGCTACTTTTTATCCCCTAACCTGCAGTATTCCATTCTTAACTAGAGCGATCATCCAGGTAGTGGCATCATGTGTAAATCTAAACCACTTGGATAGAATGTGTGTACAAAAGACAAGATATATGTAGAATTATGAGTGCAGAACGACGTGAAGAAAAAAAACTTAGGAGAGGAGACAAACTAAGAAATCCAAACACAGTTACACGTCTTTTGTGTAAATGCTTCATTTAATCTCAAAAGATTTAAAACACAGTAAGAAATTAAACTGCTGAACATAAACTCACATATACATATGTATAAAAATATTTACCAGAGTTGATGTTCCTGCATCAGTAAACTACAGGGAAAGAAATATCTTGAGATTTTGGGGCCTATTTTTTTTTTTTTTTAAAGCTATAGTTCTTTATAAGTCACATGACACTGGAAGGTACCTTGTGGCCTATTCATATAAATAAGCAATAAGGGGTCTTCAGCATAAGGTATCTTATGGAGACACTGCTATGTAAATAGGGCCCTTTGTAACATGGTTCTATTTTGCCATAGTAAAAACAAAAGTCAGTACATATGAAATTGCTACACCAGTCAGCTACATTTTTGTCAAAACAGACTTCCTGTTTTTACTTTTTTATTCTAAATTATAAATTATAAAGCAACAGTTTGGGAAAGAAATAACAATGTGTAATATTTTTTAAAGCATCATCAGGACACTGTTGATGCATAAATGTATACATTACATTCTTGGAGTCAGTACAAATGTATTAATGTGTAGCTCATTATATAAATATATATATATATATATATTTTTAATGTATTTACTTAAAAAAACTCTTTGGAATGTTTGGGAATTCTAGACAAAGCACAGTGAAAAATGAGCAATACTGGATTAATTATCAATTTGAATACTCCTTTCCACTGGAGAAAATGACCAGCACCAGATTTATCAAAGCAAGAAATCTTAATACCGACAATAGGATGTTTCTTTGATCAATCTGGTGCTGTTGGTTTTTCATAATGCAAAACTAAAATAACGCTTTGAATCCTTTTGCTGCCAAAAGAGTTAGCCATGAATGACCATGAATAAATGAGACATAATTAACCAAATCACTGAGAAAGGATCATCTTAATAAAGTGGCTATAAGAGGGAAATGCCAAGTATTTTTAGAGCTTTGCAAACTTTGAATGATGCTGTAATTGCCTCAATAAGGCACACAATTTGCACCAGGGAGGCTTGCAATTCACTGATGGGACATTCACACTTATTCAGGCAGTTATTTTAGGCCCATATATACTGTGGCACCTTACAGCTTCAGAAGCACATTAATAAGTCTAAATAAGGTGCCTTCCAATGCATAAGAGTCTTATGGAATAGAACCACTCTGTAATATAGCTCTTGATGATAGTACTAATCTATACTGATATCATATGTGACTATAGCACAATAGATCACTGCACGAGTTGAGTTACAATTCAGCCACTGGGTAGCATATTCATTATCTGAATGTAACCTTTCAATGGAAACAGGATTCAAAGTACAAACCCCATTTTATAAAGCACTTCAAATGATTAGATGCCTGCTCTTCTCACAGAAAAGAATATAAGTAATGTATGTTATAAGTCATAGTGCCAATATTAACGCTACTAGTCTCTAAAATTGGGGTATCAAACAATTGTTTAAAATACATGTTTAAAGACCATTTTTGATTAAAGGGAAAATATAGAATGTGTTCCTCTTCACATCAACATATCAAGGCACGTCCCTCTAGCTCTGTACATGTGCATCAGTTTTTAATCTGAGGAATGTTAATTGGTGGAGTTGTCTGGTACATATATTATAATGGGATGAATCCATTTCGGCACCTATCTGGCTCCATTTTTTCCTTTTATTTGTGTAAAAATAAATTGAGGTGGAATGAGCCTCTCTGCACAAAAATGTCCTTAAGATGTAAGGAGCTTGCAAATTCTTACATATGACATAACACAGAGCATGACATGGAGCAGCTGTACCAACACACAGCCCACTGTACTCTAACCCAGAATAAGCACCAGTGGGGAAGCCGCTGCTGCGATAACACAACTTCCCCTTTGATTATTGCTGCAGCAGGATGCAAAATACAAAATTTACATCGCAAGAGCACAAATGAGAGATACTTGAAAAGTATATTTTCCCCAACAAACATGAATGTGTTTTACATTCTCAGTGCACAGAAAACCACATACTGTACATCAACATGGCTCTGTGTGATTTCACCACCTTGCTTTTGAATACCAAGGTGGCTTAATAAAATAGCTAATACTGATACTGTATTGTCTTTGATCACTAACCTGAGGCTTCCTTTGGTGGTGCTCAATGATGCACAGCTTTATTTTAAAGCAACAGTTTACTCCAAAAAAAAAAAAAATTTGAAAATGCCACAGTATTTAGATAAAAACAAATATCAATATAGATATTGCACAACGGTTAAAGATGCTTATTCACATCAGGGGGAAAAAAATGAATTTAGAAATGTAAAAAAGAAATGCAAATAAGTTGAGAATGTCTTTATAAAATGTTTTTTTTTTTTTTTTTTTTTTTTAATCCTATATGAGGAACTGGTGCTTTAAATAATAATCTTTATTTATTATTATTTTTTTTTTCTTCTTTTTTTTAGAAATAACTATACAAAAAAATTACAAAATAGATCAAGTATTTCCCATTCCCCTATTCAAAGCCCTTTGCTACAAAAGAGTTTTGCACCAGAGCAGAATCTTTTTAGCAGAAAAAAGGGTCAACATCATGGATATGTGGAATGTATTTATCAGTTCCTTCCCTGCTGACTTTTGCAGCCTTTGTCCCGAATGTGGATGATAGGGCAACCAATTTCCTTCAGCGCCTTGTTACACACACAGCCTTGTGACGAGTAAGCACTTATCAACAGAACAGATGGAAAAAAACATTACTGATGAATTGCAACCATCATTTTAGTTTCTTTCACTTTTCCGTGCTTGTCTATATATGAATGGTTCCAGCAAAGAATAAATGTTTAATCTCTTATTTAAGTAGGGCCTGTTTATTTTATTCCTTTAGACACTGCAGGAAGTTGGTTATTAAAAGGTCAGCCTCTTGTGAGGGGGATTTAAAGATGGTAAGTTATAATATAATTGCACTCCAAAGAGCAACCTGCTCATATATGCATGTCATCTCAACAGCATATACAAGATCATCAGGATCGTCATGATTGATAATATGTAAATAAAGCTACAATATAGCTCTCCATGTACACTGGGTTATTCTCTTGGTACTGATGTAAATGAGCTAATGCACCCTACCGAAAATAAATCTGTGCAGTCTTCTCTTTTAAATGGTCATAAAGTGTTTTTTTTTTTTCCTTGTAAAATATATATACATTTTTCTTTTCTAAAAAATACAATCTGGGAAACTTCAACATAGTGGACAGGAGCTTAGATTTAACTATTTCAGTGTGGCTCAGCAAAATGTTATTTAGCAAAACGTAGGCATTAAGGTGTGCAGTATGTTCCAGGGCAGGTTATGGCTGTTTGGAACAATTTGGGGAGATGTGCGAGGACTAAATGGGGTTGTTGCCTACATCTGTTCCTGTGTCCTGAGAGATATTTTGAAACCCACTTCATCCCATCATGTACTTATCATCTCTAAGAACTACAGCAATTTGGGCACCATCCGGAAAGCCCTAGCTTTCACTCCCATACACTAGACTGTATGTAGTTCAACTCCTGCTTTGCCTTATTGCTGTTGTAATATACTGTAGCTATAGCACTCAGTTTGTAAGAGGGAGAGTACCTGGTGATTATATCTCCCACAGAGCCATATGGCTTGACATGTGTCTGTAAAGTGTTAATAGCCGGTATCTGCAAAGCACTTGTGTACTTTTAACGAAACTCCTCAATATACTACCTCCTTTTTGTATTTAATCTGACATTTGATATATCAGTTTGCTTCTGTTGGCAAAAGCTGGCTAAACATATGAAACAAAAACATAAGCAAAACTGTCTTAAGAAAAATATATGAAATACTGGCACAACTTTTGGAAATAACATGTTAATTAAAATAAGCAACCATGTTGCTCTCATTCGTGTTCAACGTAAAAAAAAAAAAAAAGTAGGGTTTGGAAGGGTCCAGGCACTCCCTTGGCAGCTACAACCAAGGGTAACCATCTTCCTATATCTCCCACAGGTCCACTGATGAAGGAAGTCCCGCCCCTCTTCCCAGTTATATACTATTCCTAGAATCCTTTGCACCCATCTTGCGCTTTCATGAACAGAAAATGGCTGCAGTGAAATGCGCCTGGGTCTGTGGATGATTGTCTTTTTATTGTTTGCTCCTGACATCCCCATGCTCCTCCTTATTCATCTGTGTCTGGTTTAACATCAAGCATTGCATGGAGCTCCTCAGGCACATATCCCAGGAGGCTCTGCAAGTCGCACACAAAGCGATAGACGTATCGCTTTCCCGCTGTCTTGTGTATGATGTTCTTGTCATAGTAATAGCGCAGGCCGCGGCTCAACTTCTCATAGTTCATTTTAGGCTTGTTTTTCCTCTTGCCCCAACGCCTCGCAACCTATGAAAAACGAGTAAAACATTTAAATTATTTTTGCCTTTGTGTGTCATTTTAAAGCCAAAACACCCAATGTACAGTAGGACCTTCATAGATTCTGTAGTTGTGCCATTGGTTACCAAGCCTGCAAAGCTATACTGTATGTATCAGCAATATAAGGGTTGGGCAATATACTGGTATGATAGTAATACCACGTAGTAACAATGGACAATAACTCGATACTTACCATTGTTTATCACGCGGTATCTGCCAACTACTCAGATTACAGAGATGCTGGCCTCCTTACACAACTTCCATACACCCTCTTCCTCACCATTCCCTTCAGTATGGAAGCCCGCAGAAAGGAGGGCATGGATCTAGAAGTTTCATTACTGAGAAACCCTGACATCCTGCAACTTCAAGGAATACTTCTCGTAATCTCATCCCCCATGTCTCTTGACCCCCTCTCCCATCTCCTGACACCCTCCTATCTCTCCCAATATCTCTTGACACCCTCCAACCTCCCCTCCACGTCTCAACCTCCTTCCCCACTCCATGTCTCTTGCCCCCTTCCTCAAGTCCTGGAACTCCCTCCTCCTACCCCTTATCCCTCTCCTCTTACCCCATACCTCCCTTATCCTACCCTATGGCCATTAACCCCCCCCCACCTCCTCCTCCAATGCCCATTAAATGTGTGCCAGAGAGAATGGTCTGCATGGGGATTTTAGTTCTTTTATTGTAAAATTATTTTCATTTAAAATATATGTTTCATTCATAAATTAAAATATACAAAAATGTATATATTTTTTTACATTTATAAAGCATTAAATGCGTTTTAATAATACATATATTTCACAATAAGATTTAAAAAAAATTTCTATTGGGTATTTATTACGATAAATATTGTTATTGCAATAAATTGCTTAATATCGTTATCATGGGAAGTTTTTTATTATTGACCAACCCTAAAGTCACGTATAAACAAAAAAACACTACTCTAGTAACATAATAAAAAAAAACTGCTCTCAAACACACAAAGCCTCTTCAAATGCATACAGCCACATAACTAGAACTTGACCTCCCATACTGGAAGTATAAAAGTACAATTACTGGCCCAAAACAGTGCAGAGACCTGATCTATTAAGTAGTGTTTATTAACTATGCCGTACATCATAGTAAATAATAATATAGAGTACACTGCAAATTGAAACTCTTACCCAAAACCCCCTAACTGGCACACCTTACACTGAAAACCATTACTCCTTATCTAAAAACAGTATCTTTAACCCCTTACCCTCAAAATCCTAACCCTAAAAAATGTACCGGTACTGGTAAATAGTAACCCCTACCTCAGGGGTGAAACAGCCACGCCCAAATAACCCTTAGTGGCTGAATGGCCGTGGCTAATTGTCCCTTCCCGCTCCAAGTAAAAGCTCAAGTGTACCATATTTTGCTAAATATTCTGCAGGGAAATTCAAAAGAGCATCTATACACTTTGCATAGGTCTGTTAGTCAAAAACGTTTATGCCACTCCGGGTAATTTTTTTTCCTTTTTGGACACAGGAAGGAGAAAAGTACAGTAGCTTCTTCAGAAACAGAAATATATATATATATATATATTTTTTAAATGCATGTTATAAAGAGATGTGCCGCCTCCCCAGTTCTCCTAACATTCAGAATAACCACCCTGCATCTTTCAAGATGACCGCAGGGAAAATAACATTGTTACTATGCAATGCATATTTAAAATGCCATTTTTTTGCATCAGATTATATTTTTCCACTTCCTACAGCACGCACCAGTCTCCCTCCCCAACATACAGAATGTGTTAGCAAAAAGAAATGTTCTCAGGGCTGCAGCACTCCGTTTGTGAATGCGCACTCATTGTGGCACAGTGACCTACCTCATCTGGGTCAGAGAGTTTAAACTCCCAGCCGTCCCCCGTCCAGCTGATGAAGGACTGACAGGATTTGTCCGTTAATAACTCTAAAAGGAACTGCCACAACTGGATGGGACCACTTCCTACAAAGGAAAAACAAACGTCAGAGAGGCTAATATCTTGTTCCTGTTTGTCCCTTATAGTACAATAAAACGCACACCCATGATGATCCAGGGTACTTTCCCTTCAGAAATATGAATTCTATGTCTGATTCCGTGAGTGGTCAATGTGAAATCTATTTTCAGGAAGATCTGTTTGGAAAATGTGAGATATCTCTTCATATTCTATTGATCTGCATTGGGTTGAAGGATAAAGTAGAAAATGCTTACATTTTTAATCTAATTATGAGGGAGTCACACTCATAAATAAGGAGAGTTAAGCAATATGAATATGAATGGATAATCATGCATAACATGTATGTGAAAATTCAAAGACTGCAACAACTTCACTGCGAGACAGGCCACATTGGCGCATTATATATAGTAGCATTTACACAAATGGATGCAATTGATTTTTATTGGAAAGCCCCAACATAAACAGTGCATGCTTTATCCTTTGATCCATACATGCAGAACATGACTTCATACTGATCTTTTGAAACAAAGAAATACACAAGTAACACTTAAACCATGACAGAGGGAGGGCGAGCTTAGAAAACCACGAGTACATGGCCCTGATCCTGGCAGCGAAACAAAAAACATATAGTAAATAATGCTATTGACTTTCTTTAAACAAATGTAACTATGCTTAAAGCCGATGTTTGGCCAATTTTATTTCTTTGTACAGTATATGAAGCAGAATATATTGTCCTTAAGCAGGCTCTGAGTAGATGGTTTATCAATAATTTCCTATACTCTCCCCTTATCAGCGTCAATAAAGTAATGTTGTACAGAGATGGATTATCACGCAAAAGGGAGTAGCCAGAGTAAATCAGACCCCCCCTAAGTTTCCACTCAGTTTGTGTTTAAACAAACTTTTAAAATACTTCTACATACTGTATCAGCTTTTTGTAAAACAAAATAAAAATACATTTAAAAAGCACAATAACCCAGATTTAACCCCTTAAACATGTTACTGCTATTGGTACAGTTTGGTTCTAGGAGGGACTGTTCTCCTGCAATGTGCTGGAATAACTTTTCCATCTGGCGGCTGTATAATATGATTGTGTGTTTGTTAATATGATTGTTAGCCAGGCCTTTGAGTAAAAAAAAAAAAAAAACAGCTTCATTTTATGCGCTTGTTTTACAAACTCGTGGAGATCTCAAACTTCCTAAAATCGATGTTATAGGTTTCTTGTAGCAGTGACTGGTCTCGTCTTTTTAAAATCATAGTTACATAGTACATGAAGTTGGACATACTGTCTTTTTTCATCAAGTTCAAGCTATACTAAATTTAGACGACAGATACTTATCCTATATTTGTATTTATAGTATTTTGATCCAGAGCACGGCAAACAAAAAAACGCAGACCAATGTGACATCTCCTTATATTGATCTTTCTATGTTTCTAGCTCTTACATGCTTTCCCCCAACTCTTCTTCGTTATGTTAAGCTAACTGCTAACCTGTTGAAATGTCACACACGTACAGTACACTCATTTAGATATATGCACACACATAGCAGGTGCGGTCATGGGGACTTTTTTTAACCTCCGTGCTGTATAGCAATATTTAAGTTGTAACACGAAGTACTATATGTACATTGTAAGAAGCACATGAATAAGGTTTTCGCCAAGTTATTGCTTTCTGCTTTTAAAGGATGACAAATCAAGGCATGGTCTCGTCCTCTGTGATATACACCCCTATAGAAGCCATACTGTTTAACCTTGTACCAATAGTAGTAGCTAGTCATCTGTTAAAGTAAAGACTTTGTATATCAGTATACATTAACTTTATCAAACCTTTTAGACATGTGCCGATCCACTAAATGTGAAAAGCTTATCTCAGAGCCATCTATTCCTTACTACTGTTATGGCCTGCAACCATCCTACCGCAGTGAATGGGATGCCAACAGCGCATGTTTGTCCTAAACTGCAACCCAGTGATCTTTGCCCTGAGCAGGGTTCAAAGCATAAACCCAGTCAATGGGACTCACATGCTATCTCTGTTCACAATGCAGCCCCTGTTCGGGCATGGCCAGTCATGGCGGCCAGAGCAGAGAGCTGATTAAGTCTGTCACATGTTAGGAATGTGGCGGCCTCACTGTGAAAAAATGCCTCCCCATAGGGGGGTGCCACCCTGAGCCTAAAAATAACGTCCAGAAAAGACAGCACCCTATTCTGTCCATAGAGCTTTCTCTGTCCCCAACTCGGGACACTGTCTGGTCTCTTCTTACATAATGGACGTTTTATCTTTATCCAGAACCCTTGGCACAACATGTTTTAATGATCTGATGATGGGGGAGTGAAGACAACAGGGGAGCGGACAGTGTTAAATAGAGAGAGGAAAAGATGGGACAGGGAGGCATATTGGAACTGAAACTGGGGCCAAAAGTTGTAAGCGGTAACTTAATACAGCTCATTAAAGAAATCGATGCACCATCCTATCTTTTACTTCTAGAAGTACATGGTTCAATGGATTTTAAATCCACTAGAGTTAGGAGAGACTAAAATACATTGTGACCCATGCACACTTTTGGCTCAATTTTTCAGGCCACAGCTGTTATGCGCTGTGACTGCAAGCCCCTGGAGTGCAGCGGAAAGGAACATTCCCAGGCTCAAAAGAGTACATATTCTGTTTAAAAAAGAAAATATTTTTGTAGATATCTACTAGCATAGCGTCGTGCACTAACTCCTTCAGTACCAGAGGGGCCTCTAATTCACTGATATCATTTTATTCTTTTAAAAGGAGTATTCCAAAGTTAAAAGCCCCCTAGCATGGATGTCAAGCAGGGGGTCTCCAGAGCTGAACCACTTTATTTTCAGCTCCGGGTGCCCTGCTTCCCGAGATACTTACAGGTGCAGGTGCAGTCGGTGCTCCATGAAGGTTTAAATGACGAAGCGGCTTCTTATTCAGAGATTTAAACCTCTGTTTTGTTTCCCCTGGAAGTGAGGACCCAGTGGCATTTCCCCCAGTAAGTATCTGAGGAACAAAGGGGATCGCAGGCGCTGAAATGAATTCGGCTCAGCTCTGGAGACCCCCCGTTTACTATAAATGTTAAAGCAAAAGGGGACGTGGGTAAGAACTGATCCTTTAAATTTTACTTCGTTTTCCCCTCTTAAATAGTCAATGTCTGTCCATTAATATGTAACTGTCAAATCCAGACGACTTCTTTCTATAAAATGACTGATGCAAAAAGGAGTTAGACTCACTCAATATGAGTGCCACTTGAAATGGTAGTAAATATTAGGCTAAGGAAGTTATAGTTATGGTATCCCAACTTCAGCAATCTTGGCTGCATTGCCATCCTAAACCCAATGGCATCAGATGGGTCTGTGAAAGCACAGTGCTCCCGTCACACATTTTCTGAAAAGACTGTGGTGAGGTTTTAACAGGGTTAAAACTCTGAGATGCTGCTCAACTGGCAGCAATCATGACGCACGACTTTCTGGAAACCCAGATAAGTCTGTGGTGCAGCTCGACAACTCACACCTGGGCAAGCTTAGTTTGAAATCTAAAAGCGTGGGTGTCAGGCCTTAAAGACACAGGTCTATCACACTCTCACTGTGGAGTAAAGGACCATTAGACTATTAGAGCTCTATTTAGTAAAGTGCGAAGGTCATTACTGATTGTTAATAGACATTTTCTGAGTAGGAGCCAACTCTTACGGACCTCGCTGGTATATATGCAAGTACTTTATTCAATGTGATCTGTTATAGTGTAAAAAGATTCACGTCTTTAGTAAAAACTGATCCTGTGTCATGCGTTTTTATTTTGTATTCCTACTACAAACTGAAATGCAATGTTCCTATATTTAAAAAAATTGGTTTAGAATAGTATTTTTGTGTATTCCAAATTTTTTCTTGAGGCATACGTTTTTGTGACACACTTGACAAACACAGTGTGTCAGTACAGCCTGGTAGAGAATTAGTTCTCTGGTTTCTGTATGTGCCCATACATAGGGACATAGAGCTCTATATAGTTTTACAGGTGCAGTCCACTAAGGTTCAAAGTGACTTAATAAGAGTGGTATGTGTTATAGGTTACACTTTAGGTACCTTAGATGTAGTGACACCATTAGAAAAAACAATTGATACGTATTTTAAAATACATTTAGCAAGTTTAAAATGTTTCCTTCATTGTAATTTATATGAATCTTTATGTATGGGGCTGATTGTCAAGGAATCAGTTAAAAAAAAGTGACTAGGAAGGGTAGAGAAGGCAGAAATAAGGGCAGTAAAACTCATGCTAAAGATCCAGCTTCATTTGCCAACCTTAATTTAAATACTTGTCAGATTTTTCAATGTAGCATATTGCTGCCATTTGGTTCAGTCTGGTCTTTCATGCAACTGCATACAGCAAGACCAAAACCTATTTCCTATTCTGTATCTCTGTGAGAAGGAATTATGTGCATGTCTGAGTTGTATACATATTTGTGGGTTTGGCAAGTACGTGGATGTGTACATGTGTGCCTGGGTTGTTTAGGTAAAAGATTTGTCCTTGAGGGTTGTGTCCATATGTAGTTGGGCATTAGCTGAGCATCGAATTTTGTCCATGAAGTGGAGTATTCCAAGTTAAAAGCTTGGATGGGAAGCAGGGAGTCTGGGAACGAAAACCTTTGTCATTGCTTTAGTCTGGTCTTCCACACAACTGAATACAGAAAGAGCACAACCTATTCCCTACTCTGTACCTCTGTGAGAAGGAATTATGTGTATGTCTCAGTTGTATACATCTGTTCAGCTGTGTGCATCTTAGTGGCCCTAAACTCACATTTCTTTGCAGTAAAATTTAGGTCCCCACTAACTAGCAGCAGATAGTGGCATAAGTGCCTCATAGTACATTCCTCACACATTTTTCACACTAGAAGTAGTGCTGCTGCAGAGAAAGAAAAACCTAATTCTACATGCTACAAGGGGAGGCCACAAAGAATGTGTGAAACCAGGACACACAACGTCTGAGGGGTTAGGCTGGAGAGAATGGTGCCGCGAATGTACCGACCACACATGCGTCAGAGGCAACAGATTATTATCTCATATTAACCATACAAGCATATTGTGACATGATCAGCATGTGATTCAGAACGTCAGCCTAGGAGTATGGCTGGTCAAAATGGTGAACTCAAAGGAATTAACCAAGGAATAGAGATGATCAACAATGAACATGATTTGGTGATTATGTACTTGTTAGGAAATACTAACCAGAAAGTTGTAGCACTTTTTTTCCCTACAAACACACCACTGCTAGTCTTAAATAATTTTTATGGGACATACTGTAGAAGGTACTGTTAGAAAACTCTTAAGAAGAGGTACACATCTTACAATTGCTTTGCTCAATAAGTGTTGGTATAGCCTTTTAAGAAGCCTATATATTGCTGGCGTCTCTGGCATCAGAAGGGGTTACAATTACCTTATGACTTAGATGTGAGTTCTACACCCGAACCTCTTACGAAAAGTCACCTTTGTGACTTCTGAAAAAGCACAAAGCAGCGCAGAGGTTTCCGGTCTCATTTTACAGAGCAACTGTACCAAGCAGCACCCATAAAACCTGAGCAACTTATCCTTGCACAGTATACAAATGTAGCGCGTGACAGATAGCCCAAGATATCACATAATAAATCAGAATTTCCATATGATTCAGTGGAAGTGATGCTGCAGAATATACAACCAGAGGTAACAATGCTACATCTCTACCTATATAGCTGAACAGAAAATTATGATAATTCAATCTCATACAGTGCAAATTCGTGTGCACAAGAAACAAAGGTGTACTTTCTCACAAGGTGGGCTGCACAAACCGCGATCCTGAGCATATAATTCTCAGACAATGCTTGTGACTTAAATTCAAAGTCTTCACAACGTGTCTTCCAACAAAACAGAAACTTCAAACAGCAATATCACCCACTAGTATTGAAATCATGCGGTTTCGAAGGTCCGTCATTTCATTTTCTAAGAAGAGAATGAATATCCTTCACCAAAATAGCCTCCGGCAAGCTTAATGCCAATGAATCAACAGGTAAGGGTGCCCATTTTTGCCATCCCTGGATGAAGTTTGTGTGGGTCACCTTGTGTGGGAAAATGCTGCCCCAGCACCAAGAGACCATACAGTTCAAACAAAGTTAAAAAAAAAGTTCAGCATGGATAGGTGCTTTGAATTTATTGTTGCAAGGACGACCTGCCTTTCAGCTACTGTAATCTGTTAAATCCATATTTTGTGAGATAAGATAATAATCAGCCTACAACTCACACAGAAGGTGTGAAGGTGACTTAAGGTAAAAAAAATAAAGTTGCTTTTGAAGTCACGAGCGCTTCTCTAAGGTTACTTATCAGACCCCGAGATCATGACCCAATTTAACAAACTTGCAAAAGCTGGAAAGACAAAGTTAATTTTGTCACATACTGAGTGGGTGTCAGGCAACTAAACAAAAAGACAAACTGAGAAATAAGGGAAAGGCATTCTTGGTTCTTCCAATCATACATTTCTATTTACTGGATTTAAATTTATGACTGCAAGACCCCAGAGTGCCTGCTTCTTCTCCTATCAACATATTGTTTACTGTGACCATGTATCTGAGAAACAATCTAATTGTCTTTTGTGAGTGCCCCCCTGCAGAGCTACTGCTTCTAGTTCTACATCCCTTATTTTGTCTGGCCTTTTCCCTCGTGCCCTGTTCTTCTTTATTTCCTTGAGTCCATCCTTCTGGCTCTTACAGTTTATGGTGTATGTGCACTGTGTTCTGCCTAGTGACATGTACGCACAATTCTAGTAGCCGAAAAATAGCGTCTGCAATATCACATGACTCTACCTGTGTAGCCAGCGAGAGCAGCAGCAGGTATGACAGGTTTGTCTTTGTTCAGCTCAGCCCGGTCCCTCACATAGTCCTTGAAAGTGCCTTTGGGTTTGTGGCTTTGCAAAGCAGGTGGGTAATCTTCCGAGTCGAAGCTGTCATAGGATGGGACACGTTGTAGGCTGTTGTATGAGGACTGGCTACTCCAGGACTGAGTGAGCCGGTCACAGCTGTCATGGCTCTCAATACTTTCAAATGACTCCTGTCCACCAAGCTTACCTGTTAAGTGTCAAGTGAAGGTATAAGTATTAGCAAAATTAAAGATTTTCTTGATATTATCCTTGGATTCTGTATATTAATAGTAAGAATAAGGGAGCCCAAAATGATACGTGTTCATCTTAGGCCGCAACTATGCAAGCTACAGACACACAAAAGTTATACATCCTGCCAAACCTTCAGCAGGACTTTTCAAGCTCGGTGCTGCTCCCAGGGGTAAGGGCAAAATTATTCTTGCATCATGGCCCTCCTTTCACTAGTCCCGCCTCTGCTCTCACGTATACATAACCTTCTCTGCCAATATTGGAAACTAAAGTTGTATATAGAATATTTGTATGTATAGATTTTTTTTAAACCGCCAAAAATTGTCTACGTTTAACTGATAAAGGGGACACAATCCTACAACACTTGTCTATAATGGTTTAGCATCTGATTAGAGACTAATTACATTTCAAAACTATGCATTATTGGCCACTTAAAAAAAATGTTTCATTATTATAATACAGCAAAATGGTAATGGGAGAATTTAATTTCACACCTGGAATTTTTATTTAGTGACTGTGCACTTGGATTCATGAAAAAGCACCAAAACTATTCTGAGCTGTGTCTCATTTCAGGCATAATAGCTCCTTGCAGCCTCCTTGGTTAGCTTAGTGATCCAGTCACTACATTTCCATTGGATCAACATATCTGCAGATATTTGGAATGGGTTTGGGAGAGAGCAACCAGATAACAATCGGTAAAGAGAAATCAGAAAGGGAAAGGAGGTGCAGTGCAGTTCCCTCCAATATGACCTAATTTGACAGTGAGCTCCTATGTGATGCCCTTTGAAGCAGATTTTCAAGGTTTTTAATTTTCTACGTTTTTTATTTTATTTATTAAGGCCTAAAAAATGCAGTAGTACTCATATGGAAACCCCTGTTTCCAGGTGTTTTCCATAGAGACTCTCATAGCCTTTTATCAGAATATTTTTATTACTGTATCTTCTCATACAGTAGTTACATAGATAGTAGATAAGGTTGAAAAAAGAGATACATTCGTCAAGTCCAACCTATGATGAACTTAGACGATATGGTTTACACAATATGGTCTAGCCGATAGAATAATATAGTTATTTAATATCTACTAATGTCACTAAGTGAGAGAGGCTTTACATTTGTATTAATGTAGGATTAGGACGCATAACCATAACTTTTATCATGTCTGGTTATACCCACGTTACAGCTTCATGTTGCATAGCCAGCAACCAACCTCGCACTTATGAGACCCAAAAGGTCGAAATAGCTGCCTGCGAGTAGGTTTCCAGGTTATGCACTTCTTTATCCCAGGCTGTGCTGGAAATACGGCAGGCATAAGCATATAAGGGGCAATGTTAAAATGGATAAGAAGTAAAGAGTGACACTGTGCTAATTAGCATGTCATTACCCAGAATTCCTGACTGCAGTGGAAACAGGGTTTGCTAATCTATAATGAGGAAAGACAGAGTTGCAGATATGTCTGAGACATGCAAATCTACCAAGTGGTATTTTTTTTATTTTTGGCTCATATTTAGAAATAAAATAGTTAAATTTTTTAAATATTTTTTTAAAAACAATGATTATTGAAAACGTTTTTGAGGTGAAAACAGACATCTTCTTATATAGCAGTGTCAAGAAATGTTAATAATAATACAGTACAGTCGGTGTATATTATCAAAGGCATACAAGAAAAAGTTTATTTTGTAGGAGTATTAGTATTAAACGACTGATGGGGGAAGGAAAAATGAAAATGTGCAGGGGTGGAAGGAGAGCGAGAGCTTAAAAAAGAGGAAATATGTGAATAGGAAAACAAAAGAAAATATGGTACACACACAAATTAACAAACTTTGCAATTTGATGCCCAGAAGAACTTGCAATGAATTAGAGGCTCCAAGTTTGAATGAGAAACATCAAGACGATGTTGTGACAATAAATGGGTTAGGAATGTACAAGCTGCTTAGTCTGGCAGAGAAGTCATGAAACGCTTGGCGTGTTGTTCACACAAATGTGTTTCTTACCTCGACTGATGCGTCCCACGCACATGTGGTCTGGAGACACCACCTCCTGCTTGATGGTGAAGTAGTCACCCTGCAGAGAATCAGTCTGCAGGGGGTCACGGAGAAGAGCCGAGGCGTATTCAGTTTCGTATTTCAAAGACAAAAGCTCTTCTGAGCTGATAGGATGCAGGGTCTGGTATGACTCTGTGATGAAGCTGGGTTCGGAGAACTCAGAGGGGGGGACACACTGGGCATGCTCAATTCCGTAACCTGTTGCACAGACAAAGACGTTAAGCACACCTTTATCTTTAATACACTGCATGAGCTGGATTATCATCAGATAATAATAAAACTGTAATAATAATTGTTTGTCCTTGTATAGCGCTGCTAGATTTAAGTTGCACTTTACAGAGATATTTTGCAGACACAGTTCCTGCTGCAGAGCTTACAATCTATGTTTTTGGCGCCTGAGGCACAGGGAGACAAAGTGACTTTCCCAAGATCACAAGAAGCCAACACCTTGAATTGAACCAGGTTCCCCTGCTTCAAACTCAGTGCCAGTCAGTGGTTTTCTCATTAAGCCACTCCCTCTCCTAATAATGGCATACTGTGTAGCTGATGGATTTATAGAGGCCGCGTAACGTCAATGTTGCAATCCCATGGAGCCGGTTAAACGATAACCTGTTGTAAAGAATTACAAAATGTAATAGGTTTCCTTGAAAAAAATCTAACCAAGTTAAAATCAAAGATTTGTTGTTAACTTATTAATTATAAATGGTCTTCTTTCATGTGTTTTCTTTACCTTTAGCCCACCCTGTCCTTATCAGAGAGCCAATAAAGATAAAATGAGGTGCGCTTGGGCCATGAAAACTCCAATTGAAAAGATGTTGCACAAAAGGGAGTAGCCAGATGAGATCCAACTGCTCGATAAAAAAATGATTCAAAAATGCTTATAGGTGTCAGACATTGGCTAAAAAAATGCATCATGTAACCACTTACACTGCCTTAAGTACTCGTTGGTTCTATAAGGTATTTCCCCTTTAGTTTAGAGACAGTGATTTCCACCCGAGTTGCTGGGCAGCATACGGTTCCCATAATCACTGTCTGTGGACATCAAACCTATTGCTTTTGCCTCCAGCACCACTTTTAAGAAGTCTTTATAGTGAGGTATGGACTGTGTCATCCCACATCTGCTTCCTCCTTTAAAAGCAGGAATGGAGGATGAGGGATAGGACATGACACCATGAAGTCAGAAGTAGAAGAGAGTATTTTAGGTCTACATTCAGCTGATTGCTTCAGACCTCCACTTAATTTCTTGCTGCTTTATCAATTCTTGGAAGTATATGGGATGTTCATGGGTCCCCTCTAACTAATAATGACAGCCTTTGAATCTACTTAGCTATGCGTACAAACCCTTGCTGGCCTATACTTTATGTAGTACATTTGTTCAGGTACATTGTAGGGCTTAAAGAGGCAATCCAAGCGGCACTTGTAATATATATATTTATAATAAATGCAGCCTTTGATTAACTTTATGGAAAACCAATTACCTAAGATGCCGATTGATTTGTTCTCCTGTAATCGACCTGTAAAGATCCTGCTTCACAGGGTTCACTAAATGGCTGCCTTTCCATTTCACTCAATCCTTTGGTCAGTGTAACTCAGCAGCTACAATGCATTGTTAAATTATTAAGGTAAGATTATCCAATATTAGTTTGCAACTGAAACTGCTGGGAATATTGTCAACAAATTATAACAAACAGGAAAGTGTTGCAAAGATCTTGTACTGCTGGGGAAGTGTTTTAAAACTGCTACAGAAATCAAAGGATGTTCATTATATTCAAACTCATTAAAAATTGATTTTTTTTTAATTCAAGAGTTGAATTAAAAAAATGTAGTACGTATTATCCAATACTGCAGAACTGGTTTATTTATTTTTAAATAATAAATGTGTATCGAGAGTGATACACCAAAGAATCCCCTTTAGATAGGCGCACTGCAGACCTGAAAATAAAGACGGTCAGGGGTAGGATGTAGTGTGTATAAATAAAAAACTTTATTAAATATTTGTGTATAAATAAAAAAAAAAAAAAAAAAAAACTTTATTGAATATTAGTGTAATAATGTACACAAAACAGTATATAGTGCTGTACTATACACTGACTAATAATAGACTGCTGTAGGTCTATGTCAACCTCCGTCAAGCGTCTCACTGTGCTCCCATTAGTTCTGTCTCCCTTGAAGTGTGAAAATCTAGGCAGATGCTCTAAATGTCAATAATCTAGATGGGTTATTGTAACCCTATGACATATTGGTAGGTATAGGCTCTACCGAGACTAACAGAGAAGTTCACGCAGCACATCAACGTAATGTGCACACTGCGCATGCGTCATGTAAGTTAAAACAGTAGAGTCTGTTTATATGCGAGTTGCGCATGCGCCGGGGCAGTGCGTGAAGTAAATGTTTGGACGGCCCGTATAAGGTTGGTAACGGGTAAAGGGAGTACTGGGTGTCGAGGAAATGTTCAATAGTGATTACACATAGTGACACACAGAGCGTAGTGCCTATGGATCACTATAGATCGTAGTTTGATATGAACCCAGTATATATGCGTATTCTTTGTACATTGGTGCGTTCATGTGTCAAAGTTTGTGCTGTATCTGGTATAGTGTGCGTCTCAAACGGGCGTAGGTACGAGGATGCTGTGCACCTTTAGTAGCAGGAGTAGTGAAAAATAGTAAACGCAGGTCTGGGCTGCTTGGTAATATTTTCAACGGGGTTTTTTGGTGCCCATGTGACCGCAGAGCTGCTCACTCGTAAACTGCTGCAATTGAGAAAAATGGTATAGCACACGAGACATGCACGGTAGTATTTAAAGCAGGCAGGCTATTTTGATAGTGAATAGCAAGTGCTGCCCTGTAGCAGCACTAACACCTTGGTGTTAGTGCTGCTACAGGGCAGCACTTGCTATTCACTATCAAAATAGCCTGCCTGCTTTAAATACTACCGTGCATGTTTTTTCGATGCAGCCCTGTATAGACACGGCTGCTCTGACTACCTAGGTCTCGTGTGCTATACCATTTTTCTCAATTGCAGCAGTTTACGAGTGAGCAGCTCTGCGGTCACATGGGCACCAAAAAACCCCGTTGAAAATATTACCAAGCAGCCCAGACCTGCGTTTACTATTTTTCACTACTCCTGCTACTAAAGGTGCACAGCATCCTCGTACCTACGCCCGTTTGAGACGCACACTATACCAGATACAGCACAAACTTTGACACATGAACGCACCAATGTACAAAGAATACGCATATATACTGGGTTCATATCAAACTACGATCTATAGTGATCCATAGGCACTACGCTCTGTGTGTCACTATGTGTAATCACTATTGAACATTTCCTCGACACCCAGTACTCCCTTTACCCGTTACCAACCTTATACGGGCCGTCCAAACATTTACTTCACGCACTGCCCCGGCGCATGCGCAACTCGCATATAAACAGACTCTACTGTTTTAACTTACATGACGCATGCGCAGTGTGCACATTACGTTGATGTGCTGCGTGAACTTCTCTGTTAGTCTCGGTAGAGCCTATACCTACCAATATGTCATAGGGTTACAATAACCCATCTAGATTATTGACATTTAGAGCATCTGCCTAGATTTTCACACTTCAAGGGAGACAGAACTAATGGGAGCACAGTGAGACGCTTGACGGAGGTTGACATAGACCTACAGCAGTCTATTATTAGTCAGTGTATAGTACAGCACTATATACTGTTTTGTGTACATTATTACACTAATATTCAATAAAGTTTTTATTTATACACAAATATTTAATAAAGTTTTTTATTTATACACACTACATCCTACCCCTGACCGTCTTTATTTTCAGGTCTGCAGTGCGCCTATCTAAAGGGGATTCTTTGGTGTATCACTCTCGATACACATTTATTATCTATCTAGCCCATCCCCAGGCAGCACGCCTCTACCTTCTAGGGGTCTGAGCGAGGTCCCTTTCTATAGTTATTTATTTTTAAACCCACATATGTGGGATATTGAAATAACTGATAGTAAACCGCTCACCAGATAGCAATAGCGTAGCCGGTGCAAAGGGATGTTACTGGCATAGCAAGTAAATAGGAAGACAAAAGAGAGGTCTCCCACAGATCCCTTTTACCACTGCACAAACAGGCTAATAGTAAATAATAACAGGGATATAATGCTCCTTGACATGTACAGCCCTATCTGATACATGTCAAGGAGCATTATATCCCTGTTATTATATCCCTGTTATCTTATACTATATTAGTGAAAGCACTGTATGCCTGCCTGCCTGCATGCATGCATGCCTGCCTGCCTGCCTGGATGTCCGGTGTCCCTAGGGGAAATCTCATTGGTCCCTTGGGCCGCCCCCGCACACCTCTCATTGGCCTGAGGCGGAGTGACGGCCAAAGGACACACACACAGGGACACACACACACACACACACAGGGACACACACACACACAGGGACACACACACACACACACACAGGGACACACACTCTCCCCCGTCAGTTGGACCGCAGCTCACCTTCCACACCCCCCCTCCTCTCCCGGTGCCCCTCCTCTCCCGGTGCCCCTCACTCTCTCCCCCCTCCCCACCTCACCCAAATCCCCACGCTCCGCAACATCCCCAGCCGCACCATCACCCTCACCGTGCGCCGCGGAGGAAGCGCGGCCCTGCTGCTCAGCAGCAAACTCCAGGCTCCTTCCCCCTCGTGGCGCGGCCCTCCTGCTCTCCCCCTCACGTGCGCCGCTCCCGGAGAGGGGAAGCGCGGCCCGGGACTCCTGCTCTCCCCATCACGTGCGCCGCTACCGGAGAGGGGAAGCGCGGTGCGGGACTCCCCATCACGTGTGACGCTACCGGAGAGGGGAAGCGCGGCGCGGGACTCCCCATCACGTGTGACGCTACCGGAGAGGGGAAGCGCGGCGCGGGACTCCCCATCACGTGCGCCGCTACCGGAGAGGGGAAGCGCGGGCCGGGCCTCTTGCTCTCCCCATCACGTGCGCCGCTACCGGAGAGGGGAAGCGCGGTGCGGGACTCCCCATCACGTGTGACGCTACCGGAGAGGGGAAGCGCGGCGCGGGACTCCCCATCACGTGCGCCGCTACCGGAGAGGGGAAGCGCGGGCTGGGCCTCCTGCTCTCCCCATCACGTGCGCCGCTACCGGAGAGGGGAAGCGCGGGCCGGGCCTCCTGCTCTCCCCATCACGTGCGCCGCTACCGGAGAGGGGAAGCGCGGCGCGGGACTCCTGCCACTCTTGCCCCCCCCCAGCTTCCCGAACTCACCTCCTGCCCCAGCCAGATGCCACGGGGTCAAGGTAAGTCACACACCGTCTCCCACCCACGCACTCACCCAGTCACCCACACACCCACCCAGTCACTTTCACCCACCCACTCAGTCACCCACCCACTCAGTCACCCACCCACTCAGTCACCCACTCACTTAGTCACCCACCCACTCACTTAGTCACCCACTCACTCAGTCACCCACTCACTCAGTCACCCACCCACTCACTCAGTCACACACACACCCAGTCACCCACTCAGTCACCCACCCACACACCCACCCAGTCACCCACCCACCCAGTCACCCACCCAGTCACTTTCACCCAGTCACCCACTTTCACCCAGTCACCCACCCACTCAGTCACCCACCCACTCAGTCACCCAGTCACCCACCCATTCAGTAAGTCAGTCACCCACTCACCCACCCACTCACTCACTCAGTCACCCAGTCACCCACCCATTCAGTCAGTCACCCAGTCACCCACCCATTCAGTCAGTCAGTCACCCACTCACCCACCCAGTCAGTCACCCACTCACCCACCCAGTCAGTCACCCACTCACCCACCCAGTCAGTCACCCACTCACCCACCCAGTCAGTCACCCACTCACCCACCCAGTCAGTCACTCACTCACCCACCCAGTCAGTCACCCACTCACCCACCCAGTCAGTCACCCACTCACCCACCCAGTCAGTCACCCACCCACCCACCCAGTCAGTCACTCACCCACCCAGTCAGTCTCCCACTCACCCACCCACCCACCGACCCAACTCACCCACCCAACCACCGACCCAAAGTCACCCACCGACCCAAAGTCACCCACCCACCGACCCAAAGTCAAACCGACCCAAAGTCACCCACCCACCGACCCAAAGTCACATACCCACCGACCCAAAGTCACACACCCACCGACCCAAAGTCAAACCGACCCAAAGTCACCCACCCACCGACCCAAAGTCAAACCGACCCAAAGTCACCCACCCACTCAGTCACCCACACACTCAGTCAACTCAGTCACCCACCTAGCTGTCAAGGGGGGGGGGAAGCCTAACCCTGTCGTACGCCCCCCCAAAATTACATCACGGGCAACGCCGGGTCTCTCAGCTAGTTATTTACTATTAGCCTGTTTGTGCAGTGGTAAAAGGGATCTGTGGGAGACCTCTCTTTTGTCTTCCTATTTATATGTAGGATATTGCACAGATTGCTCCTTTAAAAGGATACAACATCAGAATTTCAATAGATTTTTAATAAACTAATTAACCACACTGCCGACTTTTTCTCTTACAAACTGGTTTCTCTGGTGCATTATTTTCATGTTGGTCCCATGAAAATCACCACAACCTATGAAACGTTTCTTTCCATGACTAATACAGCTACTAAAATTATCTACGTAAATGATCTCCCTTAGTTTCAGTTACCCAACAAATGATGTTGCTACTGTTTGCACATTATTTTCTTTAGTTTCTGTTTACACGTGTTATTCTAACTAACGTGAGTAGAGTAGTCTAAGAAATATTGCTATTTATAGTATAAATATTACTATAAATGTGTATGTTTCTTATTGAGGACACTCTCTATATTATGTTGATTTTATGCAGCTTATTTTATATCAGCAATTTGCGCTTATCGCCATTTGGGCTGCATTTTATTATTTTACTATAAGAGATCTCTGTAAGAATTCGTTACTGTAAGAGAGCGTAATATTTTTATTAAATCAAATAAATAACCCCCACTTTGCGCACCACTGCAATAGTGCACAAAAAGGAAACTTTTTATCACAACATTGTTATTGTGCTTTTCTCTGTAGTTTTTCCATCTCCATTGCAATAATGTACTGCCAATGCCAAACTGCCAGGACATGAGCCTGCAGTCTTTAATTTATCGAAGAAGATCCATTTAACATCATTAATGTCATCAAGCTACTGTAGATTCTGTTGAGGTAAATACTTACTGATGAAGTAGTCTGAGGTATATCTGGGCTCTGAATATGCCTGAGTTAAATCGTTCGTTTGGTACAATTTGCTGTCCTCTGAAAACATATACGTGTGGTTAAGGAAAAATAAAAAAAAGGTAGAGAGAAACAGAAAAGGGGGAAGAGAAAAAGAAACTTGGGTTAATATATTTGACATATTACACAAGTACAACTCCTAATGAACTACTGCTTTCTCCCACAGCAGATAATAGAATATAGCTCTATGGTCTGAGGTCCAAATCCACAAAAGGGTGTTAAAGCTGTAGGCTGAGGCCCCGGTGTTGGCGCTGCACGTGCGACTGCCAGGCTGGCGGCAGTTGCAGCCGAGATCCAAGGTCTGCACCGAGCTGCAGGGCGAAAGACAGGGGGGGGGGGTGATGGAGGACACGGCCAAGACGTCACCCGGCAGGTTTGCCCTCATTGGCTGAACCGCCGGGGGCCCTCATTGGCTGAACAGCCGGCTAGGCGTGGCCAGCGCTCCGTTGCAAGTTGTGAGCACAGATTTCCTGTCTTCGGAGAAATCTGTTCGCACAACATGGCAGGAATGTATGTAGCGGGCCCGGACCCATTGAGGGACGGCTCCTGTCCCTGCAGTGCACGCCATAGCGGGCGCAGCACCAGGCAGCGAGGACCTAGCCTTAGCACACCTATTCATATGAATGTGAGCCATGTTACAAGTGTAACACCCTTTTGTGGATCAAGGCCACGGTTTATTCTTAAATAAAGAGTAATTTGTATAGCAATAAATAGGCTGTTTGTTGTAGGATTCTACATTACCAATCTATTCACTGCTATTATTATGCCTAGGGGCAATGTAAATTCTTTTAAAAACAGGTGAACCAAACATGAATCCCAATGTCAGCTCCATATGACCTTCAGCAAATGGCTCTTTTGCCCACATTCATAGGCACAGATCACATTTCTAATAAATATTGGTATGGAAGTTTTAATGTTGATGGAGAAGTCTGAATTTTTTTTCTTAAAAATTAGGCTTGAACTCGATACCTTCTTTTAAGTTCTTTCTGCTTTATTTTTTATTGGGTACGGCTTCTACTTGGCAAAGCACCATGAATGGTTTTGTGGGTATGGCTTATTCCTGCCAAGCAGGAAGGTATGGGAGACCTGTAGATTTCAGTACCTCATTTTTGCAGTGTATTTTATGGTCACATACTAATTCTGGAAAATGACAGATGACACTGTGCATGCACCATCGCCAAACTAACTACAGGCATACCCGGCATTAACGTACGCAATGGGACCGGAGCATGTATGTAAAGCGAAAATGTACTTAAAGTGAAGCACTACCTTTTCCCCACTTATTGATGCATGTACTGTACTGCAATCGTCATAAATGTTGTAAATAACGCATTTGTAACAGGCTCTATAGTCTCCCCACTTGCGCACAGCTTCGGTACAGGTAGGGAGCCGGTATTGTGTTCAGGACGTGCTGACAGGTGCATGCGTGAGCTGCCGTTTGCCTATTGGGCGGTATGTACTTACTCGCGAGTGTACTTAAAATGAGTGTACTTAAAGCGGGGTATGCCGTTACTACTCTGACAGACTCTCTCAACCTTTTCCTAGATGGAGGCTCTGTAATAGAATGCAATGTGCAAGTTCTCTCTGCACAGAATATGTGAAGTGGTTTGTAACAGCGCAAGCCATAGAGACAGTGCAGGTCAGTGTCCTTCATTAAACAATATGTACCTTTAGAATGAAATGCATGAAAGGTCCATATTGTCAGCATAAACTTTGCATTAAGGTGGTATGTTCTGTGTGGCCTTTCGTTATACCGGGGGTATTAACTTTGCAGTTTGTAATTTTATGAGGTAACAGGAATGCTATCTAATATTTTCTGATTGAAAGAAAAAGGAAATCTTATCAACCCCCTATATAAAAGGGGTAAAAATAATTTCATCTAGTTTATCCTCATAAAGGCCCTAATTTAATAACCCTGAGTTCAAGTGAATGAAGCTCACGTCAAATTAAATAGGGGTCTGTAGTGTAAAATTTTCAGCTAATGCACTGTACTGATACAATGCAGGTCTGCTTCCTACGGCTACGAAAAAAAAAATTATTCTATGATTACATTTTCTACTTTGTTGTAAATATGCATGCATTTCTGGAATATCTTGTTTATTTTGGTGTTTAGTTCCCACACTATGCTCTGGGTTCACAATATATGTGCCTGTGACTCCAATTTAAATAGTCAGTCAATTAAAGCTATGCCTCATTACAAATACTACTATACATTTGCCCCCACACACACACCGACCCCCAAAATAAAGACTATTCAATTAGACTGTAGTTTTAAAGGAGAACTTCTCAAGCGGTCATGAACTTGGAATATAAATCCTATTTTTCAGAACAATACAGCTGGTGTCGGCCTTGTTTAGCCAGCCAATAGAAAGCTGCAATGTCAGTGGTGATCAGCAGACATATTTGTATTTTTTCCCTATATATATATGCAAATACAACTGTATGATCATCTGCATGTCTTAGGCAGGTCTGCAACCCCGCCTTTCCCCATCATCACCCAGCATACAGCACTTGATGATGGGGAAAGGCAGGGTTGCAGACCTGCCTAAGACATGCAGATGAGCATACAGTTGTATTTGCATATTTGCTTTCCTGTGAAGGGTTTTTGTCACTTTTTTTACTCACCATAACTTAACTCAGTATTATGGTATATATATATATATATATATATATATATATATATATATATATAATATATATATATAGCAACTGTAAATATTCATGTATATTCATTTGCATGTCTTAGACAGGACTGCAACCCTGTCTTTCACCATTATCACCCAGCACACAGCACTTCCGCTGCAGCAAGGGATTCTGGGAAATGACATGCAAATGAGCACACATTGCCACCTTTTATCTCATGCTCACATTACATGAGCAACCCTTAGCCAATGCATGCTGCTTTAGACACAGCTTTTAAGCAAGGGCTTGGGAGATGCAAAGCCAGTAAACCCACTCACAGACTTTACTGGCTTTGCATCTCCCAAGCCCTTGCATCAATCAACCATTTGCAGCTGATCTGTGTGCTGTGCAGGAGTAGCTGGTGAGTCTGCAAGAGGGAGGGGGAGGATCTCATGCAGTCTAGAAAAGCCGGGATGTCAGCTGTCTGTGTGTTAGGGCCCCGGTCAGAATCAGCTCTCCTCTCTCCTTCCCCCGACGGAGGGAGGGTGAAGGGTGTGTGTGTGTGTGTGTGTGCTACATGTTTTTTTTTTTAAAGTACATTATTTTCCTTTGTAAATTATTGTGCCGTTTTAAAGTTCCCAAACGTTGTCACAAATAAATGCATTGCTAGTACAGTGTTTTGCCTGTATATAACGGTGCTTATTGGTATAAAAGTGCTTAATACAGGCCCCCTGACTCACGGGGCCGGGATGCCAACCCCGGCAGACCCCCGCGTTGGCGGGACTGTATGTATGTGTGTGTATGTAAAAAGAGATGATCCAGGGCTGAACGGATTTCAATACAAAAAATGTATTAAGTCAGAATATACAAAGTTTCGGCCATAGCAAGGCCTTTATCAAGTGACTGGCATGCCTTGCTATGGCTGAAACGTCATATATTCTGACTTAATATATTTTTGTATTGAAATCCGTGGAGCCCTGGATCATCTCTTTTTCCATGTTATTTGGACTGCTGCAGATGGGCTATCCCTGAACCAGGAGCACCGGTGCTTGCGCAAGTATCATTTATACTCTTTGCATTTGTTTGCATTTTCAAAGTGCGCAGTACAATCACTTATATATGCATGTGTGTGTATGTATACACTTATAAAGCGCCCACAGTGCATACAGCGCTTGACAAAAAGGTGTGTGTGGAGTGGCAGTATATACCAATGGATATAACCACAGAATTGTAGACAAGCACATCCACAAAACCACCAGAATACCAAGAAGTGATTGCCTTGAATACAGACAGATAGAGACAAGCGTCAGGGTACCTTTGGTGGTCACATATAACCCACGCCAAGAAGCCTTACGCAAGATCGCCAGGGAATTACAACCATGAAGATAAAAGACTGCAACAGGTCTTCCCTGAAATACCCTTATTCTCATACAGACAACCCCATAATTTCAAGAAAATGATGGTTAGGAGTAAAGTATTCAACAGTACAACTGAATGTGGGACAAGACCATGCCAGGACGCAAGATGCAAAACCTGCGCAATGCTCCACACAGCGGGCACAATACAAATATCACTCAGGAATCTGGAGTACAAAATCAGAAGAAGATTCACCTTTTCCTCCAGCAGTGTCGTGTACCTCATCATGTGCATGAAATGCCCAGGGGGCTGCTACTACATAGGTGAGACGGGGCAGGGGCTAAACAAGAGAATGAATCTGCATCACCACCGCATCACACGCGGAACAAGAGACAGTCCTGTTGGCGAACATTTCTCTAACTCTGGCCACAAGATGAACGATCTGAAGTTGGCCATACTCAAAGGTAATCTTAGAACACCGAAAGAGAGACGGTTGCATGAATACAAATGTATGCAACTGTTCGGGACACTTAGCGGTGGCCTAAACCGAGACCGCAGTTTCATCAGTCACTACCCGGACACAAGAGAACTCTTCCCATGAGTGCTAAAGGCCATGTCTATACATACTGCACTATATGGATGCACACACAGCTGTCTCCTACACAAACAAAGTACAATGTAATTCTATCCCTATATACCAATAGGGAACACATTGTATCTACACACACTAATAGTAATGCAACACCCTCTTACATTTCTACACCTACCCACACCATTGGTATAAACTCCCACTCCACACACACCTTTTGTCAAGCGCTTAATGCACTGTGGAGGCTTTATAAATGTATATTTACACACACATACATACATACATACATACATACATACATACATACATACATACACAAACGCACACACACCCTCTTACATCACTAACATTCAGGGACCGGTTAACACCTTAAGTCATAAATTGCATACAGCACAGGGGGGAGGGATAGGCTTCAGTCACAGATACATTCCAAGATGCACTGTTTTTAAGTAAAAACCTCTCTTGCTTTATCCACTGTAACACCGACAGAAGAAGAGATCAGTGTATTTCGAAAACTCGCAACCTAGGTGGAACCTAGAAGAAGCCCTAGCGGGCGAAACGCGTTGGTGGGACTCTCACGCTGCTGGCCCTGCCTGCTAGCACTTTATTTGGACATTATATTTTCGTTGTTTACCCCTGGAAGTTATTCTTGGATTGTGGCTTTGTCATATTATCAAGGGTATCTTCCTATTTATCCATCTTTTTGACATCTGTGTTTGGGTCACTGAAGTACCTTTCTAATAATGTTTCTTTAATGTCATGTACTATATGTATAGTTTCATGCCTATAGGTCTTCTTTATTAAGTGCCTTGCACACTGGTATAGCATGCCTGTTAATTATTTTTTACCATATTTCATGTATTTTCTTTAAAGGTTTATTATTTTTTTCCTTTATTGTTTTTTTGCCCAGTATCTGTATTAATGACCGGCCGGTTGTAGATCGCTATGGGTACCTTGTCCCCATAGTGGTCATATCATCTTAGGTACTGTTCATATTATGTTTGGGTCTTATATGGTAATTTAGTTTTCCTTGGGTCTGTTTATATTTCATTTATTTTTTGTCTAGTCAGGCCGGTTTTCAGTCAGCTGTTTTTGTTTTTCATTATTTTTTGATTTAATAAATTACTATCATTATTTTGCATAATTTGTCTGAGTGCTCTTTAGAGGTTTCTTTGTGTTTTCATATTTACTTTACTCCTCAAGCACTGCCTAGCAGTTAATTTTTTTTTCTATAATTTCTTTTCAGTTATTTTTCTGGTAAAGATAGGTTTAGATAATGTACTTATTTGTTGGCTGTTGATGCGGTATTCATTTTTTGTGTATGTTATATATATATGATGAAGCCAAACCAGGCGAAACTAGTTTGATGTGGACATCCCCTTTTTGGTCTTTTGGAGCCACCATACCTGTGGAGTCTGTGGATCTGCTAACCAACACTGACAAACAGCAGGGAGCTCTGCACACGGAGAGGCACAACAGACTGTGCGCAAATCTGAGAAAGCCTCCCATCCCCGTGGACCCAGACAGACAAGTCAGGAGTTGAGAAAAAGTGACTGAAAAGCAGCTCCAGCAAGGAAGTTTTTAAAGGACACTTGCAGCAATAGAAACCACCACAATCCATGTGGTTGGTCGTTTGTAAGTGTATTTTTATCTCACCTCCCTTATTTTTGTAATAAACAGTATTATGCTATGCCTCTCTCCACTTTTTAAGGTAACAGCAGAAGGAAAATAGAGGAGTATGCACTACGGGAACAAATATACAGGCAAGTGTCAAGTTCTCTACTTCTCTATAGATTAAGATACTGAGTGTCGACGCCTATTATACCACTTGTGTGTGGTGTTTTTTGTTTTTGTCTTTTTTCTACATAAGGAAGAAAAGAGCAATAAGACCACGCTCTGGAGGACAACTTTATTTTCTACCAATCTTATATAAGGAGGAGTTTGAATTACCTCCTGGGACACAAGCTGCGGGACTTTATTTATTGCATCTCATTAATAGGACTAGCGCCACTTTTATTTTTTCTTTATTATATATATATATATATATATATATATATATATATATATATACACAAACAAAAAAAAAGACAGAGCTTGAGAAAATACCTTGTGATCTGAAACGTACAGTACGTTGCTCTGGAGCATGTTGACTGTCTGACCTTTTTACCCTTTTTCTATTGAGAGTGCTGCGGACTTTGGTTTATTTTACTTAAATAAAATAGATTGTAAGCTTATCTGGTCTGTAAAACTCCTACGTGCTGTGTACCGCGCACTACATTGCAAGTGTGAAGCACTTTGAGTCCCATTGGGAGAAAAGTGCTATATGAAATAATGTTGTTATTCTTAAAGATATTATTAAACATCCTCCACAAATATTTAGGTCATTTATTTTGGGTTAACCATGCCGGTTTTATTTGGCACACTGCTCTGCCACATTACCTTTCTGCAGGATTTCCAAATGCTCCCACAAGATATCTCCAACGAAATCAGGTGCCAGTTCCAAGAAGCATTCCTTTCCCAGGGCACATAAAGCTGCGCCACACATACGGAACTTCTGAAAGTCCACTCCTTTCAGTGTGAATTCATCCACCGCCCACGACACCCAGTCCCTCACATGCGTATCTGTCCACTCTAGGGGATCTGAGTGGAACAAAAGGAGAGGGGGTGGGATTTAGATTAGACTGCACAGTAAATTCAGTTATTCACTGCTTGATTGAGCAGTGATACGACAGTTACTTTATCTATAGTCATAATATACTACAAGAATTTGAATATTTATAGAGAATACTATTTCAAAGCAGCGATTGTCTACAAAATAAATTCACAGTTAAGTTCATATTATGACGTAGTATTACTTCTAAGCATAATCCTACTGTTCATTTTCAGAAGCTACTAATGAGTTACTGTTATTTTTCAGTTTTGTTTGGCTCCTGCAAGTTGTACATTTTAAAATTTACCGATGACACAGACTTCAGAGGCCCAATGCCTGAGAAATGTAAAATAGCATGAAAATTCCCCCAAAGAGGGTTTAACCTCTTTGATGCCTGAGCATTGTTCTGCAATGCGTTGACAGACTCACTAGAACTGAAACAGCAAAGAACCAGCAGCTGCTAAAGGTATAACAAAATAAAATACATTGTTTATCTAGCAGGGTAGATTTGCTGCTTAAAGGCTCATTGAGTAGCACTTAAAGCTGCAGTTCAGTCAATATCCTGCATGTGTGTTTTTTTTAATAAATCAGTTCTGTAGTAAGAAAAAATACTTTTAGCATTTTCTGTTTTAAAAACAACAACTTTGAAAGACCAATTTTCTTGTATTCTATTTTAACGAGCTTTTGCTAAGGCACTGCCCCTTCATGTCCTGTCACAAGCCCTGGCACACCCCTTTGTCAGCACTTCCCTCCCTCTTGCACATGTCAGCGCAGGAGTGCTTATGAATATTCATGAGCTTCCACTGACGGACTGCAGCAGAATATAAACAGATCCCTTCACTAATTATGTCACCAAATTTCGCCGATCAATACATGGAGAACGAATTGACCTGCAGCTACACAGTTCTTTTGGTAATTAGAGATTGCCCACATGAAACTATTGAAGTAAAAAAATAAATTAAAATAAATTAAAAAAAAAAAGACTGAACTGCAGCTTTAATGTTTGTCATCTGACATTTAAAAGTACAGTAACCCACGAGTTGACCTATTCACACTAAAAACAGTGGTCAGTTGCCATTACCACTCCCCATCTTGAATAAGGCCTCACCAATGGGGATCCCTAAGCGTTGCTGCTCCTTGGTAAATCCACTGAAGGTAGCACGGAGTGCCTGAGACATCATCTCTTTACTGCTGGGAGTCAGAAGGGGTACGTCAGCACACTCCATATCTGCAATTAAAAGGTACATATCCATTAATAATATGTTTCAGCAATGTTTTCACACGGGGAGATGAAGTGCTGAGTGCTTGTAGGCAAGAAATTAATAATGTTATTTATTTCACAGTGTTGCCTACTTAGGCAATATTAAACAGAAACAAAAACTAACTCATATCTTTCATTATTGTACTAAATTACATTGTAAAACAATACAGATCAATGTCACTGTCTTGAACCCATATCTCCTGTTATACACCTGAAGAGTATTACAACTAGGACTCACAGATGGATCATCTCTGATCCGTTTCCTCAACTTCCTTTAGTAGTAAATTCCATGTACACATTTTAATAGGCCAGGTCAGCTAAAGGGACCTTTAGTAACCCTTCTCTTACTGGTTCCTTCAGTGTTAGAGACATTACAAGGTTTTCTTTCCAACTTACTGCACACATATTTCTCTTGAAACAACCCTGCATTAGAGGACAGACCGAAGCTATGATTTTCTACAAACAAACGATAGGTTTTTGAGAAATATGCCCAATGTTACTAGGAAATGATTCACTGGAAAATATGGATACCGGAAGTATTATTCAGTTCAGTGAATAAATAAATGCATATTGCTGCTAGTGCCTTTGTAACACATTCACAAATGTTGCAGTCGTATCAGAGAACACAATGCATATTGCGTCAGTATGTTACAATTTATCATTCTATTATCGTCTGTGTCATGGTCATTCACTCTGCATTGTATTGTGCAGAAAGATGACTGGTGCCTCATAAGTAAGGATGATAATAATCAATTGCAGGTTCCATCAGTCGTAATGCATAAAACATATCCTCTCTCCTTCTGCACACAGATGAACAACATTTCCATCCCTTTCCCTGATGCTCTTTGCTTAATCCTCTACTAATAGAGTGGCCTGCATTTCAGGGCTCCTCTGGCAGCAAAGCATTTAAGTACAGCTGTTAGTCACGCACTCAGGTTATCTTTTATTACTATACTTTCAGCCACACTATTGTATAGGCCTGAAGTGATGGTAGTTTTAAGAATAGCATATATTAGTTGATATCCGAAGCAAGGTGACCTCTCCACCTCTTTCGTTGACATGTGTCCCCAAAACTGCTGGATGGCAGATAAAGGTCAACTGTACAGTACACTCACTATGTCTCTTGTCACCTTTGGCTTGTGACACTGTGCCCTATGTCCATGCCTATGTCTATCAATGCCATACAGCAAGAAAACAAGAAAGCATTGACATCTGTGTACAGCTACCTAATACAAATCCAAGCCTTCTAGTGTGCTCTGTACAAAACTTTATCCAGATGTTACCTCTACGAATCCTATGGTTCTTGTTGTCAAATGCTGAGTATTGTGTGTATTCATGCTATAAAAAAATCTGAATACTTCTTCGAGGAATACTACTATCGTACACAGTTCCTGCAGGAAACACATGCTAAATATAGTTATTTCCAGAAACTCAATAATAGTACACATTATCAAGTCTAGAGAATTACTCTTAGGAACAGAGTGCAAAAATATAATGCTACTACGATACACACCGTCATTGCGTGAGAGTCAGCTGTTGCCTGTAGGAACACCATGGTGCACACTGTCAGATTCACATTACTTCTAAGAATAAAATGCCAAATCGAAAAGCTCTCTCCAAGAATACTATGCTGTGTCATGCAAAACCCAGAGTACTGTGCCAAATCCACAACATTAGTTCTATGAATACTGTACATGCCAAAACCAGGATTTACCTCTAGGAATACTAGCGTGCTATCTCTGTGCCAAATCCAGAGCAATACATTCTGGAATACATCAGCCAGATACAGAGGATCCACCCTGGCAGTGATTCAAGTGAAGAGCTTGCAGGGTAAGCTTATGCATTCACACTCATTCATGGCTTCTCTGTGGTTGATTTAGCTGCACCCAATACGCAATACTAATTTGCAATGCACATCATGAGTCTGAAGCACCCAAGGCATTAAATACTACCCCTCCCTTCAGTCAATACATAGCAATTCTGGAATGGGCTAGCTATGTAACACTTTATCTACAATTGTTTTTGTTCTTCATAATTTAAAATGTTTAGCCAAGAGACCCAACAGTGTAGAGCATACTGTATACAATGTGGCTGATTTTCTTTTTGGGGCAAGCCCAGGCAAGGAATGCAACTTTAAATCTAATATTGTGGGGACATTAAAAAAAAAAAAAAAGAAAAAAAAACATTTTATAGAAAAAATATTTAATCAACATTTCTTTGAAAAAAAAAGAAGAGTAGAGTAAAAGACATTTGCACATATAATGTTTTGGGGTCAGAGTGAAACTGCACCTATAAAAAAAAATTGTAACTTTGCTTGTGAAACTAAATAGGTATTGTTTCTCAACTCCTTCTCAAGTTTCTTTCTCTCATAATTCTTTTGTAAGCAAATCGTTTTCTCGTTAAAATATCAAACCAATTTTGTTTTTTCATGACCTCTAGTTTCTTGCGTGGGGTGAAGAGACAGGACTTGTAAGAATACTGTAGTTCTGCAGTGCAAGAAAAAAATGTCACCTCGTCCAGCCTCTTCTGTGCTTATATGTCTGAGTGGGCTTTGGGCCCAGAAGTATTACTATTTATTCACGGTATTCAATAGTTATAGCGTATAAAACTCCGCAGATGGTCCAATATCATGTAGGCCTGTGACTGACATATCAAATACTGTAACATTACGAATACTATAAAATACGTCATTTTATATGTGGAAGTAGCAGGCATATATCGCTCTACGCCAGTATTTCCCATTTGTGCCGCTGGGCCCCACAGCCTTAGAACTAAAGCACAGCAAGATTAGATGGCTATATACTGTATGATAGGAGATATAGAAAGTGGCAAAGAGAAGGAAGAGCACAAAGTAACAAAATTACTCAGTGAGCCAGAAACTACAAAAAACAAGACACTTTCCCTGCGTAAATAACTTCATTGATATATTAATATTACTCGGTGTAATGCATATTCTTTTAAGTAGGATTTTGAGGAACTTGACCATCTTAGTCTTGGTGCAGCGAATAAAGAGTGTAGGTCCAGTAGGCCAAATAGTGATAAACAGAACCCTAATTACATACAAATAGCGGTTGACCTAATAATGCCTGTATGGCAAAAGTACCAAATGTACTGGTAATGATGAATTAAGGGGTTAATAGTTTGTCAAACTAGCCCCTAAGATTCTACAGCTAAAAAATAAATCAAAGGAATTTGAACCCCACAACAATATTTCCAAATGGAAGACCAACTAATCCTGATAACGCGTGTTGGACGACCAATGACTGTTTGAAATATTACAAAATACTCTGATGGATATTGTAAATTCAGTTCTCAATCAGAAGTATGGCCGCCTGGGTAATAAGACAGACAGGTCTTCAAAAACCTGTCCCATACAGATAATGAACAACACAGATCAAGTCTCTGGCGTAATAGAAACTGTACAATACCAGTCCCATAAAAGTGGTATAGAAAGTCAGTCCAGTTTTTTACAATGGTGCTACCAGTGGTTCCTGCAGGTGCCGGTTTCTAAGAGACAAACAAGAAACAAACCATTGCGCTGTACCCCTTGATGTTTAGAGCACACTTCACAGAGACAATTGCCTACTTACAGAAATGTGGTATGGTCATAGGCAGGGAAAATATGTATTTGATCGCCTCCTCTGGTTTTGGTGATCCAAAGTTGCTTTGTCTTCCGATCCTCACGATCCTCCGCAGTCACCAGATATAGTGGATTACCCAAGAAATAATAAAAAGTACATAGTACAGTACCATTTAAAATGTTTATTGACAGCACGCATCCAAGATAACACAATATATATTGTGGGAATGTACAACACGAAATGCCGTCCGTGGCTTGAGTCCTCTGAGCGACGATCAGCAGCAGGGGTTGCCGTCACACTCCTCCCTATCCCCGCTGCGATTGCACTCTAAGCCTCCACTGATGACCTCACTGCTGTGCGTCTGGCTCCTTGGTCTCTAAGCACACGTTCAGTATGGCTCCACCCTACACGTTTTGTGGCCAGCTCTGTCAGTTCCTCAGGGGTATTCATTATCTTGAATGTGTGCACTCAATACATGTTTTAAATGGTACAGTACTATGTACTTTTTATTATTTCTTGCGTAATTGCAATGGTGTGTTTCTTTATTGTCTCTTCTTAGAAACCGGCATTTGCATGAACCACTGGTAGCACCATTGTGAAAAACAGGACTGACTTTCTAGGCCAAATAGTGGCTTTTGGGCAGGGGGTGGGGGGGCTTTAAAAAGCACTATCAAAAAGTGTACTTTCAAATTAAAATGATGGGTTTTGTTTTAAAAAAAGTCACCTTAGTCATGTTAGAAGTAGCGGTTTGGATCCATGCTTTACATCTAAATTTTAGATGCCTGGAAGCTTCAATATAAGAAAAATAAATGACAAATGTGAAATTAAGAGGGATTTCATACTGTATGTGTGGTTGCATATCCCTGTTGCAATCCAAAACCATCTAGCAGAAGAAGAGTTAAAATGGGCAGCATTAAAGGGTAAAGTACAAAACATCTTGCGCCAAAGCATGTAGGATTTAGATGAAGATACTCCATTATCACCTAATAAAACAGTTCCAGGCCTAGCAGGAAGAAAAAACGAATGGCGCACAGCCAGGGAGCCAGGTGGTTACAAAAAAAGTACCTTTATTCAGTGCACGGTTGGAGACATATTCACCCCTTGGAGGACAAAAACAGGCACCTCCTACGCGTTTCGGACCGGTAGGTCCTTTATCAAGGAGCCAGGCCTAGCAGTACTCTTGTAAAACAGACCAAAGTCGGAATGCATAGAAACTTGTTAATAAGCCTTACAGACACTTAGGGCCATATTTACTAAACAGTGCTGTGCCATTCGCAGCAGGAAACCACTTAGTAGACTAAGACTCCTATTGTTGAACAGAAATACATTGTGGAGATTACATGTCTAAACAATATGTACTATTTTTTATTAAATACACTATTGGAAAGTTCCCTAAGCAGTATGAGTGATCAACAATTTATTTATTAGGGACAACACACATATATTAAATATTTCACACAACTTTCTTAGGCAATTACTTTAGGAAAGCAAAGTAAACTCTATGCAGTGTATATTTATGAGGAATTCCAGTGAATCCCTGGAATTTTCCATCCCTCTCTCTATGCCAGTGTTTTCAACCAGTGTTCCTAGGAACCATTGAGTTCTCCAGGCATCCCTAAAGGGTTCCCGACAATGTTGTGGTCATTTGAAAATTGTATTAAATACATAAGAATTTACAATGCATCTGATCACAGAGTTGCTATTAGAGATGGTTGGGGGGTTCTCAGAATTTCACTTAGGTTTGCTTAGGATTCTCAATATCAGTATTTAGTTTATTTGTTATGTGTTAGCACTTTTTAATTTGAACTGAAAAATGTTTTAGAGAATATGTATTTTTAACAGTGATTTATAAAGTGGCTTATTTTTGTTTTTTCTATCTCTCTAATGTTGGGATAGTTTATAGAACTGCTGTTTGTATCACGTTACGGATCCACGTAAAAATGAGTAAGTGGCATCAACAGAATTTTACAATAGCAGGAGGTGTCCTAAGTTTCACTTAACTCTATTTTATATTAATGAGGAGGCTTGTATTCACAAATAATTCTAACACCAATTCGTCCAGTGTATGGGGGGCTTATTCGGTATATACTGTATGTAACAAAGGTAGCTTTTCCAAAACCATAGAACAGTTCCAGTCTGAAAATAATATTTACCCGTGGCCAAGCTGGCATTTAGCTACACTAAGAAACTAGGAAACAGTATTTAACCATTCCTCCAAGAGCTACAGTACGGGCAAATACATTATTGCTTGAGTAGGGAAAGAGGCAAATCACGTGTTCCCATACTGTCATGAAGGTGAATATAGTGCAACAATTAATTCACAGTGGAAGTATACAGATATAATTTCAGAAGACCGAGGTTTTTTCTTCTGATGCTCCATGTTAAATCTATACCCCTAACCTTCACTGCTCAAAATTCACAATGACTTGAATTTATTTGACCTAAATTATTGAGGAAGCAACCAGGAGAAGGGCAGTTCTGGATTTGGTAATATCAAACAATGTAGAAGTAATAACAAATATTCAAGTCCTGGAACATTTGGGTAACAGTGAAAATAATATGGTCTCATTTGAAATACATTATCAAAAAACAGATTACTTGGGTTCAACAAAGACCTTAAACTTTAGAAAGGCAGACTTTAATAAACTGAGGTCTAATCTAGTAGTAATACAATGGGATGATGTTTTTGCAGGGAAAAATGTAGAAGATAAATGGGCAGTCTTTAAAACATTGTTAGAAAAGCACACTTATCAGTGTATACCCTTGGGTAATAAGTATAAAAGAAATAAGTCAAAACCAATGTGGCTAAATAAACAAGTAAAGGAGGAAATGGACAAGAAGAGGAAGGTGTTTAGATTCTTAAAGCCAGGAGGGACGGTGGCATTGTATCAGAATTATAAGCAATGTAACAAAAATTGCAAAAGGGCAATCAAATTAGCAAAACTGGATAATGAAAAAAGGATTGCAATAGAAAGTAAGATCAACTCTAAAAAGTTCTTTAAGTACCTTAATAACAAAAAGATGAGAAAAGAAAATATAGGACCCTTTCAGTGTGAGATGGGCAGGCAGATTATTGGAGATAAGGGAAAAGCAGAGGTATTACTGTAAACAAATTCTTTGCCTCTGTGTTTACCAGGGAAGAATCAATTTCAACAGTAGTGCTGCAGGAGGAAGCCACAACCTCCATATTAATTAACAATTGGTTAACTGAGGAAGAATTTAAAACCAGAGACAGAACATGAAACACAGACAGAGCTCAGTATATATATATATATATCTTTTGAATAAAATGGTCTTTTAGTTTAATTCTTTTTAACCAAAGTGCTGTAAGCCCTTGAGCCCCTCCAAGGCAGACCACGTCTCAAGGGTCCTAACACTAAAATAGATTCTTAATAACCTGTACATTACCAGGAAGAATGATTTATAATAAATCTGTCAAAATTAGTTGCATAGTTCTAAGTCTGTTTGAAGCTCTTATTAACCTGTATAATACCAGGAAAAGCACTCTGTATTAGATTTGCAAACTTTATGCAAGTTCCCATGGGGGTGAAAGGTGCAATGGAGTGAGCTTTAATTGTATGTCTTTATTTATATAGCGCCATTAATGTACATAGCGCTTCACAGTAGTAATACATGTGGTAATCAAATAAATAACAGATAATATAAATAACAGATCATGGGAATAAGTGCTTTATACATAAAAGTAACATTAAGGAAGAGGAGTCCCTGCCCCGAGGAGCTTACAGTCTAATTGGTAGGTAGGGAGAACGTACAGAGACAGTAGGAGGGAGTTCTGGTAAGTGCGTCTGCAGGGGGGCAACCACTTTTTTTTCGCCAGGACTGCTCACTTTGTTCCACCATTGTAGAATTGGTATGGAAGTCCTTAGTTATTATGAACTCTTGAAGCTGGGTACAAATCTTGGTTACGATGTTTAATCTTTGTACCGCACGATGAATCTAATTTCCCGATTGGCTGCAGGGACCTTTAAACAGTAAAAAACCCTATCTCTATGCTGTGCAGCCAATCGCGGTGTGGGAACTAAACAACCCACCTATCCCAGGTCTTAACAGTAACGCCCAGCACCGGGCAGGGGCTTCATAGTATGCCAAGGGTATGTGCAAACTTTGCGCCTTCGCCACTTAGCATACCCAGCCAAGCCCCCATCCTTGGCGTCGGGTAGTCTACTCCACCCGGACATCTGCTAGGATGCCAGCACTTATTTTCCCTCCGCCACACTTAACAACTTTAGCGGTCGGAACCTTTTTAACTCCGGACCTTTGCAGACATGCTGGAACCATGCCAGCGTGATACCTTACAAGTCCGGGGTTAAATTATGCATGACTCACTTACAGGATTGTCCTGCCATATACCTTTTGACCACGGTACTGGTGAATCAAGTGTTTCCGCTGCTCCACCTGCCTGAGAAAAATAATCCTTTGCTCTTCTAATATAATACACTTAAAAGAGGGGGACTTTCATTCATGACAGTTTATAAAAAGTAAAATATAACTGTTTTAATGATTAACCCCCAGCCACACGCACAGCAAAATTCAAAGCGCTAGGACATTCTTAGCCAAAGTTAGCTTACCGCTTATGTGCTATGCGAGAGGCTGCTGGAATTTTAAAACCTTTTTTCCTTTTTACGGTCAGGAGGGAAACACTGTTGCAATACTCATAGTTGATACATAACTGTTGCAATACTTATACAGTTTCACTTAGGATATTGATGTGGTTCCCTTATACCTAGCGGGACACACACAGACATTTTTAATAAATTTACAGTGTTGCAGCCATTACTGGACTGCAGAGCTGACACTCTACATTTTCCCAATATGACTCAGGGGCACCCAGCAGGGCATAATACCTTTATTTACTGGCCTGGGTACCCCCTTACCGTCAGAGGGCGCATTAGGAATAATTATTAATTTTTTTTATTATTATTTTTCATTTATTTATCTTTTTTTTAATTATTTTTCTTTTTTTTGTCCTTTATTTTGGCACCCTATTATTTTTATTTTGCATCACGCTGTGGTGCAGTTGCACACCCTGCAGCCCTGATAGCTGCACCACTGTTTATTTTATTTTTGGGGCGTAAGTTCTAAATTTCGCCTAGGGTGCCTATTAACATAGAAACGGAGACAACAATATATATAGTTTTTCTATTAAAAAGAAATAAAAAATAACATTCGTAAATGAAAAGTAGTGGTAGTGTGATAAACATAAAAAACCCCACTGATATTCTATCATGCATACAATTGTCTAAAATGTCTACATGTCTAATCTGAGCTGTGCAGTTACCAGAACTCCAGTGGGATCATATTCCAGACCTGGAGGCTCGGCTGGTGGTCACGTATCACAATGCTAGGAGGGGATTAGAAAATATTAGCAGAGTGGTTACAGCGGATTATCACAGCAGCGAGACACACACACAAAGGGGAACCCAGAACTCCAGGCGGCACCACAGATAAGAGGAAGCACTTCAGATAAAACATGAATCCAAGCGGCAAACAAGATCCTCATTAGACCTACACAATGGAAGAGACATTGTTACACGTTTTCTGGAAGTGGTTATTTCTCTTCTATTCCCTCTGTGACCTATTACCAAACTCCAGATTCACATTGAACCAAATACTGTATTATTATTAATAAATGTATTTATCTGTAAACTTAGATCATTGTTTTCAAACAAGTCCCTTTGGAATTCTAAATGAGAAATCAAGAATAAAATTGAGTGAGTGCCTGTACTCTTAAGACTCTTCAGCAGCTGGAGTACCACATTTTACTATACGTGTGTGTATGTGTGTATGTAAATATATATATATATATATATATATATATATATATATATATATATATATATATATATATATATATATTTATATACACACACAATATATATATATAAATATACACATACATACATATATACATACACACACATTCACACATTTTAGATCTATATAGAAACCTATCTCTCTATCTCTACAATATATATACAGAATCCCTTGCTGCAGTGGAAGTGTTGTATGTGGGTGATGATGGGGAAAGGCGGGGTTGCAGACCTGCCTAAGACATGCAGATGAGCATACAGTTGTATTTGCATATTTGCTTTCCTGTGGAGGGTTTTTGTCACTTTTTTTACTCACCATAACTTAACTCAGTATTATGGTATAGCCTATCCCATAGCCTCTCATGCATACCCAGTTAAAATCAACCCCACACTGATGAGACCCATCAAGGTCGAAACAGCTGTCTGTGGGTGGTTTTCTGGGTATGCACCTTAACCCTGGCTGTGCTCAAAGCTGTGACCATGCAGCAAGCTTAAGCCTATAGGGAACCATGTTAAAAATGGTTTTTGAGGCAAAAAGTGACACTGTGTGCTCATTTGCATGTCATTTCCCAGAATCCCTTGCTGCAGTGGAAGTGCTGTATGCTGGGTGATGATGGGGAAAGGCGGGGTTGTAGACCTGCCTAAGACATGCAGATGATCATACAGTTGTATTTGTGTGTATATATATATATATATATATCTATATCTATCTCTCTCACTTGTGAGCACATTCACATGTCTTAGGCCTCGTTCAGGGTGCTGGCTTCGGGGGCAGGGCGTGCTGACGTGCGTGCTGCCGTGAGCAACAAAGTATTCAATTTGAATACTTGTTGTCAGGGTAGCTACTGCCCTGCCTCAGAAGCCAGGAGTTGCTGCTGACGACAGCTTCAGTAAACGAAAATTTCGTTTCTTGGAGCTGAAGCAGCGTCACAGGGACCAAGGCAGCCAATGAAATCATTCTTCAGAATGATTTCATGACTGCAGCTTGGATACTTTACCCTGCCGTCTGTAGCCCCGCCCCCTCCCCAACGCTGAAAAGTCTGCTGGGGGATAATCACATGTCGCCCAGCAAACTCCCAGCACTGCCTGCCTCCCGCCCTCCCTCCGAGTCCTCAGCTGGCTCCCTGAACGAGCCCTTAGACAGGTCTGCAACCCTGCCTTTCAACCATTATCACTTCGCATACAGTACTCCCACTGCAGCAAGGGATTCTGGGAGATGACATGCAAATGAGCACACAATGTGTCACATTTTGCCTGGAATATCCATTCAGAAGGAGCCCATTTAAACTGATCTAACCATTCTTATTTAATCTGTCATTATTGTCAGCTTTTAGAGACAGTTTAAAGTGACCCATCGCAGGACATTTTTGGTTGTCCACATTCTGAAAATATAAGTGATGTCTGGGTGCCTTATTCTTTAGTTACTGTAATTACATGAGAAAGTAGAAGTGCATAAAAATCTGTGTAATTCTATTATGGGGCCCACCATCAATTTTTCATCTAACAACATGAACTACATAAAACGAAAATGTATTGGATGTTCTATTTTCTGAAAGTAGATAAATGATGGAATCTATGGTGTGTAATATATAGCCTATTCAAACAACGTAAATAGTCATATTACATACTGTTTTGTATAAAAAAAAATCCCAATATTCGTTGCATGTTAATGAGATTGCTGCAGTCCCATCACCTAATATTCATTTGGCAACAACAATTAAAGTGTAAAAAAAAAACAATGTATGGATTACAAAGATTTACCATAAAATCATTGTTTAAAAATGTTAAATGTTACATTCCCTTGGCCATGCATGGGTAAAATGCCTTGGCAGTGAAGGTGTCAAAGCAACAATCTCGACTCCTATTTTTTTTACTTGTAGCGCACTTTCCCCAACCCCCTGGGAGATATGGCAGCTATGGTGTACAGTATGTGCTGTTTTACCTGCGGCTCACGGAAGGCCTGAGCCTCCGCTGCTGGAAGCCTGGGGTGTACCTGAGTCAACAATCGGCAGCGCCTCCACCTGCATTAGATCCTACTTTGTGGGATAACCCCGTAACAGGAACCCCATACATTAAAACACACGCTAGAATGTATAATAGTTTTACTGCAGGCAAAATAATACTGAACACATATATACACAGTTCCACCCACCCGGTCACACACGACTGTTACCTCCTGTATACACCAACCCGATGCCCACACACTGGCGATACAGTCTCGCAACCTGAGGGGCCCTCAGGCACCCAACCACCCTGCTGTCCACGAGTAGCAACTCCCACCCAAATGTGTGAGACAGAGCTGCCCCCACTAATGTGTTTACAGTTGGTGCACTTGTAGTACCTGCTGAGTACTCCGACACACGGTAAAGCCAACAATGGAATGATGGGATCCACTGATCCAGCGACGGTTGTCAACATCGACATCCGCATTCACGTGGTGTGACCTCCCACGGGGATTGTATCACCTTGGAAGATAGTCTCTTAATATGATAGTCTGGTCCCAGACCACTGGATCACCAGTCCACAGCTGCATCTTGCCTGTGTTCCTCAACTGGTGTGCTAAGCGGGCAATGTCCCTATTTAAGGGTAAGTCCCTAGCGCAGCCGCAATCTATGTGTGAGTCGGGGCCAAGCTGGGGACTAATTCTTCTCTGGCCTAGTGCAGGGGTCACGGACAGCCTGCACATGCACACCCTACGGCTTCCTCGTCCCAGCTCCGACTGGCGTTGTCTCCAGCACGCGCAAAGTAGCAATTCTCTGGTGCAGGGAATGCTGGTGTCCTATTGGCTTCTGCAGCCCATGTGTCTCGTCGCACCTATGCATCTTGAGGGCTGTAGTTCCTGCGGAGCCTGTTCTGGGTAATGGTCGCCTTGCGCATGCGCAATTTCATCCAAGATGGCGACGCCCTTAGATCGCCTCCCTGACTACCCACATCGCTCAGCAACCTCTCGCGCAGCAGCGAGGTAAGCAGGACCCAGGGGGGGACCCTGTTATATACACAAACAGGGGTTCCTCTGGATTGTATTGCGCTATGTTCACCTCCAGGGACGTGTATCTCAGGTTCCCCGTACATGCACCATTGAAGTTACCATTGTTTTTAATCTCTCTCCAGGTATTCCAATAGTAAGTTGCAAGGCAACAGCTATTTAAATGCTATGAAGATAACAGGAAGTAACACTAACTTGACAAGTAAGTCTCTCGGGAGCCAGGGTGACCACGAGCTGAAAATAGCATTGTTCAGTGCCTGAGGATGTCCCAGTTTAAGTTGGAATGTAGGAGTCATTAACTACCTAGTGATCCATATATAATATTGATATCTAGACAGAACAAGCAAGGCATCTGAATTGAAATGTGCAGCCCAATACTGCCCATCAAACCTTTAGACTACACTGGCATTTTATGAGCTACAGTACAATGGCACAAGCTCCTTTTTTACACTCCTTCCTGCTAAACTTTTCGTCCATGCTCAGTACTGTACATGGAGAAAGCCGTCAAAGCAAATTACACAAAAGTGTATGTTGAGGACACCAAAAGTAAAAAAGCTTTTGTAAAGAAAACATAATGAGTGAGAGTACAGAGGTGTTCATCAGACCAACGAGGCTAAATATTGACTAGATGCGCTGCAAATAAATAACATTCTCTCGCACATGACTAAGGCTAGGTCCATAGAAGGCTCGTGACCACGTGACGTCACACGCGCCTGTACTTGCAGAGATCTGTGATCTGCAGTGTTACGCAATGGGGGCATAGCGAGGGCGTACCCGTGGAGTCATGTGAATGGTTCACCTTCATTGGCTGAACTGCGCACGTAACCTGGCCGTCAGGCGGTAAATTTAAATCAGTTTGTTTCGCCACGCATCGGCCACCTCGGCACTCGTGCGAACAATGAACACGCGCATTGGCCTCCATTGTCAGATCCACTATGGATGCGGCCTAAGGCCCGGGCCATAGAGGGGTGAGGCGATCCGAGCTGCGCTGACGCTGAGGCTCGCCTGCTGAAATCTGGGCGATTTCATGCCCATACAGGCGAGCCAGCGGGCACGATCGGAGCCGGGGGGAGGTGGTTGGAGGCGGGGCAGTGACGTCGCTGGGCCAATCGCCCAGCTGGGCCGGCGCTGGGCCGGCGCCGTGACGTCGACACTGCTGTGCTGTGATTGGAGGTTTTCAGCCGACAGCGCGCTGAAAAACAGCTTGGCGCTCGGCTGAAACCTCCATCTCGTTAGCACGCCTGCGGACGCTCATGTGAGCCCCCTCTCAAGGCATCCTCATTGAGGATGCAGGGGCTCAGCGCGGAGCATCCGCACGCCTCAGCACGGCCTGTCCATCTATGGACTCGGCCTTAGACTTGCAAGAACTGTCACCACTGTAACCATCAGCTACTACACATAGGAAGGGGGTCAAAGCAAAGGTGGTACAATTCCTGGGCAAAACCAACTACTACAGAGATAGCAAAGAAAACTCTCATTGAACTTAATGGGATTCACTGTTTATGTATAGAATACCTTTTTTCTTCCAGAATTGATGCACATTTGTCTTAATACATATGCCCCATACTAGTCTCCAAAAATAGTCATTTGCACACAAAAGGAACCATCCACAAATAAAGCTGTTGACCTCAGAGATAGCAGGATCCATTCAGGATCCATTCAGTATGGCAAGTGCTTTATCTCCCTGTATCTTAAGCAATATAAATTGGATTGTAAGGATAGACATAGTGTGTAGTGACAGTACAATTTCTATCCCTCAACCCCTTCATTAATACATTAAAATATACACACGATAGACAGCGTCAGTGATATTTTCTATAGATGGGTAAAGATGGGAAAAAATACAGTTAATGGAGCAAAAACTAAATATTTAATGACTAACTAATGTTAAAAAAATGCAGGATCACTTAACATGATGAAAAAAGGATCTACAGTATCTTACTTTTTTGGTTGCAAACATCAAATAGCCAATAAAGCTATATTTACACTCTTACACACAGTGCACACCAGATTGGTCAGGGTTAATGGCCATTCTTCCTCCGCCCTCTATGACTGAGTCATCCAAGTGTAATGCGAGACCACCAGAGGGGATGAGTTTTGAGCAAGTCCTCACTGTGTGTATGGGAGCTAAATCACTGCTTCCACAGCCAAATTGACTGCAATTTCTAAATATTCCCACACTGCCTGATTAACCTCCTCCCAACCTTCAGTCCTCACGCACAAATTTCCTTCCTTTTCCTACATGCATGCACATGCTATTTACACACGCACACACACATTCATTATGTGGAAAACAGCATTTAACCCCTTCACAGGTCTATAGTGCATTGCTATGTATAATGCATTGCTATGTATTGCGTTGTAGCCCCCCGCAGCTGAAAAGGGGTTAGAGGTTATTACAAACTGTAGGGCTTGTGAACAGACTCTTTACGCAAACCAGAATTCAACTTACAAGGACACATTTCTCACACCCCTGGTGGTGCCCCCTTTCATATGGAAGCCATTTGAGTTATAAGTGCATTCCCCTTATAAGAATTTTTTCTCACAGCCCTAGCATGCAGCTCCCTAAGGGAATCATTCCTGTTATAAGAACATCTTCTCACAAGACCCATTGTAACTGCTTCATATGGGAGGAATTTCTGTCATAGGAACGACCCCCTTATAAGATTAATCTTCACGCCACCGCAACATGCTTCTTTTATGGTATGGGTTTTTTGTCATGAACACCCAACAGCTGATCATGAGAAAATGTTCAACATGTGCCATGCATGTGGGGAAAATTCCAACACACGCTGGAGAGCCATAATATGCCCCTTCTGTGAAACTATTTAAACAACACTTCAGATATGGAGACCTGTGTTGTTCTAGAAATTAATAATACGTCTATAATATCAAGGTTCAGTGGGATAATGTGGGAAGAAAGTATCATATAGATTATGTCTCTTTGTAACCATAAACAGTACCAATAGTCTACGGCAATTCTCATGTGCGATAGGCTCCAATCTATTTATCCATCCAATACATTAATATTACCGGCCCTGCCAAAAGAACCCGAAAAGCAGTTGCCCAAATTACTGCAATGGCAAGAAGACACAGAGTTACATTACAACCACAAATGTATTCTGCCATAGTATATAAAAGACTCAAAGTGTTAGGGATCAATTCCTATGCTATACATGGTCCCAAAATATCATCCACAAATATTTTCTGCTTTGTTCTAACATTAATAAAAGCCGTCACAAACCACAAAAAGAGTAAACTTGCAGATGCAATAGGTTTAATAAAGCTGACACTCCATTGATAAGGAACTAAGACTGACTGAGTCGTGTGTGTAGAAAGCCAAGAGTGGCATAGCCCTTAATTAAAATGTTACATTCAGCCGTGTCAAGCACTGGTGAAAGAGGTAATCTAATGTCCATATATTATCATTCTGCATCCTAGGTTGGCTATCAGATAATTGACCAAGGGAAGTATTTTGCTGCGTCTCCCGGCTGTAAAAAGAAGGGATTATATTTCAGTGTCCCCAAGCTGCCAAATGGAGACAAAACTGGTGCGGAAATAGCACAGCATTGCAATCATACAGCTGCAGAAGCCATCATTTTAACAAATCACGGCGCCGTGTTTGTGTGCGCTGCTGTACTCCACGTGGTATGAATGCGGCAAACCGCCCCAAGCACACGTGTTTATCGCGGTTGCTTTGTTTGAATTTCATGGATTGTGTGCAATTAAATGCAATGAAATGAATAAATTTTGAACAGTACTGTACTACTGTGTCAATTTCAGGTGTTTAAAAGCCAGAACACTAAAATGCCATTTTCTGCACTCGCGTCTTAAGGCGGGAAGTTTGGAAGAAATCCCGCGCCATGACATGGGTATTCCGAGGTATATACCGCGGGATTTGTTAAAATAATGGCCGCTGCATCTGTAACTCTAGCTGGTGAAAAATCGATTAATTGCTTTACTATTTTAATATGTATACATTCTCACTAGACTGTACTTCACACAAATTCCTCTACCTTCTAGCAGTAAGAGTTAATGCACAGGTATCCGTGGCTGTCCCCTATTGCATCATAAGATATTCTCACTTAAAAGCATCATACCCTAATGAGGATCTAGCAGAGACACATATTTGCTATGCGGTGCTTAACTAGAAGGCCTATTCATTAGGCACCAGTTGGTAAATATGGCCCAGAGTAAGCGATATCAGTTTATCTTATACAGTAGGATGACAATTTCTGTTCTCAAAGCACACAGCAATCATGCATATTGCTAGTTTTTTTTAACTATGAGATAGTTCTCCATCTGCTCTTTTCTCATCATGAGATGTGTGGCTGGCTACAGTTGTCTCTCAAAATAAGACAATAGTGAGTGACATGGTAGCAAAAGAGATATCTATCTCTGATTGGGTTGATGGCTAGAAATATTTGATGAACAGATAGCCTGGCATCTATCTGCAAAGAGCAAAGACATGTTGCCTCATCATTACTGAACACCCCGTATGACTAAACCCACAGACAAGAATGTAGATGAATTGAATTCTCTATCTTAATCAGTGTGTTGAAAAGGGTTAAATAAACCCTTCTGGTGGTAAGCACACATCTTGCCAGAACAGCTAGTGGATCACCCAGTCCTACAGTAAGCCCCCAGTAGTTTCAGTAACCATGCAGGGATGGATGAAATTACTCATAATATATCATAATGGTAAATGTATCAAAGTCCCCCATCAGCACAAGTGATGCAAAAACACTGCACTAGATTTATCAAAGCAGCAAATCCCATTGGTTTCCATGTGAACGTTTTTCCTTGTATAATCTGCTGTAGTTTTGCAGCAGTTTTGCACCTGGCAGACTTTGATAAATAACCCCCCACCTACTTTAACCCATTCACATCTTTGTTAGAAAGCACTTAGCAATGTAGCAGTTACTTTAACAACTTTACAGTTTTTTTTCCTGTTTTAAGAAATCTTAATAGATTTACTTATTTATAAATCGGTCCATAGCACGATATTTAATTGAAAAGCCTATCGTGATAAATATGATGATTAATGCTACTTGTGTATATTATCTGTTGCATTGATGTATGTACTGTATGTATATTTTAATTTATATGGTGCAGACAATGTACATAGTGCCTTACAAAATAAACAATATAATAGATGGAATTATATTACAATAAGAGCAACAAAAAGAATAGAAAAAGGAATCCCTGCCCTGGAGTGCTTACAATCTAAGTTGTATGTTGGGGGACAGAATTCTGGGTAGGCGTGTAATGGATGGCAGGTTGGTATATGACTGTGTGTGGTGAGAAGGGGCCACCAGGGCAGGCTTTTGAACTACTTCATTCAGAGTTTGTCTTTTAGATTTGCTTTAAAGGTGGCAAGAGAAGGTGCTTGGCGTATATGAACTGTGAGGGAGTTGCTACTTCATGGAAAAAGATTTAAGCAAAAGAGCAGTATAAGTAGAAGGGGTGCAATTTATTTTATTTAGTTATAAAAATGTTTTACCAGGAAGTAATACATTGAGAGTTACCTCTCGTTTTCAGGAATGTCCTGGGCATAGAGTTATGATGACAGTAACATGGTTACAAATACATGGTTACATTTGTTGAACAGGGTTACACATTATATATAAAGACATTGCATTACATTCGGTGAACAGGGTTATACATTATATATGAAGACATTGCATGAACAGTTATTAAAGATAAAATAAGTTATTAAAAAAAACAGTTACAGACCACATTAAAATGTGAGTCATCTTTAGTTTTGAAAGAACTTAAACTGGTAATGGCTTTGAGAGTCTTGGGTAGATTGTTCCAGCTGTGAGGTGCACGGTAAGAGAAGGAGCGGCCGGATACTTTTTTGAACCTTGAGACCATGAAAAGTCCCTAGTAGTCAGATTTCAGCTGATAAGTGCACGGGTGGTAGGAGTGAGCAGCTTGCCCAAGAAGTATTTGAAGTAAAAACAGGAAAGATGAATTTTGCATCTAGACTCAAGTGATGGCCAATCTAGTCTTTGAGCATTTTGCAGTGATGTGTGTTGTAGTTACATTGTAGGACAAAGTGGCATATTGATTTGTAGAGGGTGTATAGTTTGCTAAAGTAAGTTTGGCGTGCTGTGTCCCCATAGTCTATAATTGTTATTAGCATCTGCTGTGCGAAGCGCTTTCTAACCAGCGGGTTATGGCAATGGAGACAGTTGTGAGCCAAGTACATGAGATGAGCAGTGGTATAGAGAGACATCAGTGCTGAAATTTAGCATGTGGCATGTGGAGCCTTGAAAGTGAGGAGAACTTAGTCAGGTATTAATAAATTGTAGGAAAGTCAGGAGAGAGTCTTAGGGACAAAGGGACAAAGTGTACTCATGGCAGTGAGATTAAATCTTGGTGATCGACACTATTAAAATCTGACACAATTTTATATTTGGAAACATAGTAAGATGAGACTCTGGCTGTTTTGTCCGATGTCACTTTGTGTTCATCAAGAGTTTACACAGGCAGAATTGCCTGCTTTTGCTTATTTGGAAATTAAGCATGACTTGTTTTTCTTCAGGGCCTCTGAATTGGGGGCGGGGTGGTCACTTTATGACTTTTCTCTAATCTTTACAGACTAATAAGAACAAGATGGAAAAAGGGTGAAGAAATGAGGCCCTAAAGAAAAATAAGCCATGCCTAATTTTCCAAATAAAGCAAAAAAAAGCAGCACATTCTGCTTTAAGCCTTGTTACATTTGTTTAAGGAAGATTTCCAAAACGTGCTTTTTGGTCAGAGAATGCACCTTTGAAAAGGAAAAGAGCAGACTCCATTCTAGGAGAAAGTGAAATGATTGTAGCTGCAATATTATGGACATATTGGAAAGGAGAAAGTTGTAAAGCAGGGAGACCTTCCAGTACAAAAGTGGCCAACGCTAGTCCTCAAGGGTCAATGACTGAGCCACTGATTGAGCCACCTGTGCTGAAGTAGGGATATTCTTAAAACCTGACTTGTTGGTGACCCTTGAGAACTGGAGTTGGGCGCCCTTGTTCTAGTAGCAGGTTCCAATAGTCAAGACGGAAAAGAAAAGGTAATGCATTATAGTTTTAGCAGTAGAGTGACAGAGTATAGGCCATTTTTCGCAGTGTTACGGAGTAAGAAGTTACAAGTTTAAGAGTGTGACTGGAGAGGGCGGAGTGATATGTCAAACAGCATTGTGACTGAATAGATCATCATTTTGATGGTAGGGGTAGATGTGACTGATTTTAATAAAGGTTAAGCCCGCCATTGCCCCGACCTGTCAATAATACATCTGTATTATGGTTGTATATATATATGTGTGTTGTGAAGCCTAGTTCCAGCACTAGAGGGACCAGTGATCTTGCGCTTCAGGGTGCGCCAATTCCAGTGAAGCAGAGAAACTGGACCGGGGGAGGTATAAGGGAACGTCCGGCTCGGGTAGTTGTAGTCCTGGAGTTGCTGGTACTGCGACCGTCCTCCAATTGAAGACATAAACAGAGTCCCACGGGTGTATTGTTGTTAGCTCCATCGGGGGAGTGGGTAGGAGTAATGGAGATATCAACAGCCTGCTTACCTCCTATACTGAAATGCGTGGGAGGACTTGTTTCCTTGTTAAGAACCATCCCATTATGTTAAAATAATGTCTTTTATATTTTTTCACTTTCTGGGTACCCGTTTTTTTCATTCTTTATTTTTTAGATTTCACGAGAGCGCCCGCTACATTGTAACAATTTACTAGTTCTTATACCATGCCCGAAACAGTGGTAAAGTCGATATACACCTGAGCTTTGGCGGTAGCGAGTTCCAGACCTCTGGAGCTGCACACGAGAAAGCCGCCCACCAAGCGTAGGGTGCAGTACCCTTGGCACAGAGAGGCATCAATAGCTCTCCAGACGTCTAAAATTTCACAGCGATTACTGCATTATGATAACAAAGTTAAGGTAATTTGTAAATTAAATGAAAGGAAAACCACTGTGCACCTGTTTTAACCCCATATCATATTAGCTGTTAATAAGGAATATTATTTAGGATTTGAAAAAGGATTGTAAATGCTGGAGTGTAATGCTGTGCACAGATCGTAATAGCTCTGCAATGCATCTCAGGCCTCTCAATCATCAAAGGGCATACTGTAATGAGCTCGGGTTTCACAACACCCTACACAGAGACAGACACACAGCTGCAGCCAGAGATGGCCAGAGGTGTGAAAACCGTTACTGAAATTGGCTCCTTGCTGCTGCTCAGAGAAATGTTCACTGAGTGTGACCACAGTGTGCAGAGCATGCATGTCAGCGAAGACTGGTGTTGCCTGCTATGAATTTGTCCATGTCTCAGGTCACTAACCTCAATTAGACATGGGCATAAAAAAAATAGTTTTTGCCATTCTAATGTTTAATGCATGAATGTACAAACTTACATTTATGTGAACAAGAGTAAATTAAGTGATGCGCTGAAACTCAGCCTGAAATAGAGGGGATTAATGAAGCAATGGTAGTATTTTTCAGAAATCTCAATTGTTTAATAGAGCATACTTTGTTGTGAATGGGTTTAGTAGAGAATAATGAAGTAGTGCTCCTGATCAGCGATGCGCAAACTGGGGGGCACGAGACTGTCTGTGTGGGGCGCTGGGTTTACAGAGGCCCCGTGCGCTTCCCGAAGGCACTTAAATTAAACTGGGGAAGCGGCGAAGGCCTCTGTAAACTGTACTTACCTTGGCTCCGGCGGCATCTTAGACGCGTCGCTATGGCAAGGTGACATCATGACGCCGGAGCCAAGGTAAGAAGGGGGGGGGGGGGGGTGCGGAGAGAGGGGAAATGCCAGCAGGGGGGCGCAGGGAAAAAAGTTTTCACTCCCCTGCTCCTGATAAAGAAATGACCGCAGAAGCTTATGACAGATGTGGCTCATGTAATGATGATGACAATGGAGCAATTCTCTGCACGCTCCTTTTCAATATGGTGAGAAGCATATAGTTAGCAATTCATTAACTTCCTTCCATTCAGGTGAATAGAAGTTGATGCAACATAAACTGTGTTACTTTTCTTATCATATAAAGCAATGGTTTCAAATCTATTTTTGGTTAAGGAACCCTATGATTATATTGCAAAATTCTGCAGAACTCCAACCCTCTCTAATAGCGATACGGGAGTTTTGCCCTTTTTCTTTGTTTTTGTAGCTCTCTCTAATAATGTGTCTGAGATCAGACGCATGGTAAATTCTCCTGTATTTGGTGTAAAGTAAATAAAAATAGCACTTGTGGCTACATTTGCATGTCTCAGACAGGTCTGCAACCCTGTCTTTCCTCATTATCGCTTAGCAAACAATGCTTCCACTGCAGGCAGGGTTCTGGGTAATGACATGCAAATGAGCATAGAGTGTTACGCTTTACTTCTTACCCGTTTTAGCATGGACCCCTATAGGCTTATGACTGGCATATTACACAGCTATTCAGCACAGCCTGGGTTAAAAATTACATACACCAACTCGCAGACAGCGGTGTTTGGTGCAATGTAATTTTCAAATTATCTGAATATTGCAGGGAATCCTTTAGGGATATATAAATAAACAAATATATATATATTATATATTTATATACTGTTTTTAAGTAATCCTTGCTTCATTCATTGTAACATCGCCGGAAGAAGAGATCACTGTATCTCGAAAGCTCGCACAAATAAAAGCATTTTGTTAGCCACAGAACGGTATCATCTATTTATTTTTTGATTATTGAAGCTCGGCTAACACGGTACTGATACCTCTACATGTATATATATATATATATATGTGCATAGAGGGGCAATTGTTGATGGGGCAATGCTCTGATCATTTATAGCACAGAAAAATATGGAGAAATACTCTGCACTCTGCAGGTCCCTAGCTTGCAATGTGATGATGAAGCAGCCTCTGCAGGATTCCTTGACAGCAAAGGGGTTAATGGATATTCGGCAGCTATATCTGACTTAGAAACAGTTAATCGAGCATTACCGTAGAAACTTACACAAATCGTGAAAATAAAAGAAAAATATAATCTAAAAGCACCTGGGAAATATTAAGGAGTCACTTGTGACTATGCTAAATATTTACTGTTTAAGAACAACATGTTAACCTCTATTACATCAGAGACCAGCAGCCCAGAAAAGAACCTTCTGGGAATAACGCACCATTAAAATGTCGCAGGCTGCTCCCCCATCATAAGTGCAGCCACCATTGGTGCATGTAAACAGGTGACTAGTGAATGCAGGTATATTCCACTTCATATTCTCTTCCTCTCTGTGTCATAAGGCCTGGTATACCTTTCCTTTGTGAGCCACAAGGATGCCATGTATGAGGTCATCCCATCTGTTATATTCCAACTATCTCCATGTCAACAAACTCTTGTATAACCTTGCTCTCTGTTCACTCACCCCCAAAATACCCCTCTCCTCTGTGCCACATTTACCCCATATGACCTCAATGAGACCAGTCACTCTTCAGCTGTGCCACAAGACATTAAATATACATCATTTCTATGATACTACTACGAGACCAATAAACTTTTCATTAGGCTCCTATAAAACTTCAGTGAGTTCTCATATGGTCCTACTGTATGTAGATAAACTCCCCGTTTGTGTTCCATATAGACTTTTCAGAACATACACCTTGTTTTCGAATATATCTCTTGTAGGTCATGTGAAATCACATTGATTCGTGGTAATCGTCACTCTTCCGGAACATCCATAATGTACCTAGCTAGGAAAGGGTGATCTTTTAATCTATTTTGAGAGGTAATGTAAATATTTTATCTTTTTAATTTAATTTCTTTTTGATGCTGCATAAACAGTTGTATCAAATCAGCCCAATCTAACTTGGTCTCAGAGAGATCAGAAAAGTTGGCTGAGGTCAGTCAGCGAGAACTGAACCCAAATTTCCTGATTCATGGTTGGAAACCCACGAAACAAAAGCCTCTCAGGGGGTACATTATATATATGCCTAGGCGTCCATTCGTGACTTTTTTGGACGAAAACCCTATTGGTCTTCAATGAGCATTCTTCTCCCCCCCAAAAAAATAAAATGTCAGTTTCGTCGTATGTGGAATAAAGTCCTGAGTTTCAGCTAGCTATTGTTCAGAGGAACACAACTCACATGGCGAAAAATGGGCAGTAGAAATAGAAGTTTTGAAAACAGTTGAAATGATAAGCCACATTAAAGTCAAGATACTAAACATTACAGCAACAGTATCAATATACAATATTTGTTACAGGTCAGCAATTTGAAAGTGGCAATAATCATGACTACATTATGAATATGCACAAAAGAGGCCAATTCTCAATATGAATTATCAAGGTAATTGAGAAATGCTGCACATGCAGTTGAAACGCTGAATTCTATGGCCTAAATAATCAGGTTAAGTGAAATATCCGCAGTGCTCACTCCTCCTTATGTATGTATTTGATCTATATTTTGGGCAGCAGGCTGACCCAGGAGACAGAAGCACCACTACTTTACAGAAGTTGAACCTCCATACAGCAAAGCAGGGAGTGCTTATTACCCTTATTTTCAGATACCGCATTATAACACGATCCGTTACAACGCAAATCCGCTTATAACGCGATGCACGCGTGGCTCCCAATTTCCGTATTTATGAATACGTTACAACGCGATTATTGGTATCTTAAATACTTTATTGTACAATGCATACAATTGTACATTATTTCTAACGCGATGCACTTATAACGCAATGTAATTCTTTGGACCCCACGCACAGAGTTATAAGGGGGTTGCGCTGTATCTGTTTACTTTGAATGCATCTAAACAATTAGCTTTCTTCTAAAATCAAACAGTGAAATAGTAGAATAAAACTAAAACAACCTTATCATTACTTTGTTATCTTTGATCCTTGTTTGTTGACATGATAGCAGGATCATTGCTTTCATCATTATTGTGTAATGTTTCATGCCCTTTCCTCACGACGCCAGTAAACAGTCTACATCTTTTTCCTTAGTTTGGATTAGATGTTCGGATCGAGTTTTCTTTCATGGAGAGACTGAAAACAACCTTACAATTTGCATGACAAATCTTCCACCTGTTCACAAGAAGAATGTTCTCAGACAGAGAGATAATAAAGACTGTGACCTATAGAAAATATATTGTTACTTTTCCTACTTTTTCATATCTGTTAGAGAGGTCTATCCTACCTTAGGCTAAGGCCCCGCTGCACGCGCTAGCGCGCCCACCTTGCGAACGGCACTTCACCGGGATCTGCAGTCTTTATGGAGTCGTTTTTAGGCATGAGGGGCGTGGCCAAAATGGGTCGGGTGGGTGGGGCCATGACGGGGGCGGAGCCATGACGGGGGCGCGGCCATGATGTACATTTTCTGATCCATGTGTCTGTGTGTGTGAGTGTTTTTTAACCCTTATGTGCCAATAAATAGAAGTTTTTATTGCACTTACCTTGCCTGAGGGAGTTTTCTTCGGCTGTGCACCGCCCTCCATTTCCTGTTCTGTCTGTGTGTGTGTGTGTGTTTGTGTGTCCATGTCTCTGTGTGTGTGTGTCCGTGTCTGTGTGTGTCCAGCATTGAGGAAGGATCCACCCCCCTGCCGGCGATCTCCCCTCCTCATTGGATCTCTGCCACACCACGTGGCGCGTCGCCGCTCGGGATCACCGTCCTGTTGTAGCCCCTGCTGGCTGATGCGTCACAGTGCGAAGTGAGCCTGGCAGCGAGGAGGGACTGGGGCCGACTAGGGAGGAAGTAAGGAGCTGGTGAGTAGAGTGAACGTGGTCGCTCGCGCTGCCGGATGCAGCGGGACCCAAGCCTAAGATTTAAGTTTAGAAAGATTTTCAATTTCAGGTCCAATTGACATGACCCCTAACTGTACTATTATATCTTGCATGTTGTAGGTCAGGGGTGCACAAATGTTTACCTCTGCAACCCCCCTGCACGTGTCCCCACCCCCCCCCCCCCACTCCTTATGTTGTCTCCGGCTTTCATGGCAACGTGACATCATGTGACCCCACGGCGGCATTTGACGCCACGTTGCCATGACAACGTGTTACCAGAAGCCGACGGAGACAAGGTAAGGGAATTTACAGAGGCCTTGCGCGCAATCCCTGGTATTTAAAGTAAATGCTTTGGGGAAGAGCACGTGGCCTCTGTAAGCCCCGCCCCCCAGAAAATCTCACGCCCCCACTGGGGCCACACCCCTAGTTTGCTGTAGTAGGGAATGGTTTGGGTTTTAGTTGCAGTGATTCCAAATATGCAGTGATTAGGACTGAGCGAATCAGCAGACCACAGAAAATCAATCTTCTCTGATCAATCTATTTTTTTCTAAATCTTAACTGCTGGATGATTTTCCAATGAATAATGCGGTTACAATGAAAAAGTCAATAAAAAATATTTAATTAACCATTAACAGGTTGTATAAACAAATCGGAGGAATGGTTTTTTTTTATGAGACTGATCTCATAGTAACCCTGAGTAATCTCATAGCTAACATTAAAGCTACATGTATCAATGAAAATATAAAAAGTCAATGCAAATGTTAAAAAATGCAAATAAAATTAAAAATCCTTGACTGATCTTTGAATAACTTTATTTCATGATTTTAACGCAATAGGTATTTTTTCTTAGTCATTAGAGATTCCAGAATGCAAAGCACTTTAGACATGATAGAGATGGTAGAATATATTCATGTCCATAATATCTTACTCTAATTAAATTACAATAAGATGATTTTAAGCTACTGTCAGATTTGTCTGAAATTATTGGAGGAACTGTATAAATAGAACCTGAATTATGTAATTCTTTGCAAAAACTCAAAGCAAATGCACTTTTGGCTTTCATTTGGTAGTGTGGTCAAGCAACCCTTCTTTTGTGTAGGGGATTTGCAACTAAGCAACACTGTAAAATATCGGTGTATATATATGTAACAGTGTTCCCCCACCCAATCGCAGATAGGGGCCATTACAGGGTGTATGGTGCATATACCTGCTGGCAACTTGAGGGCTGAGTTGTCCGCCGATGGTAGTGGGGACACAGGAACATGCTTCTGGGGTTCATACCCCACATATCTCCTTAGCAGTGCACCGTCTCCAACTGCCGTGGACTCCAGGAACTGAAGGTGATCTTCCATGGTAGAAGGTATTACCTCTCCCCCCAGTAAGGTCACGCACCAGGCAGGAAGTATATTGCAAAACAGGAACGGGTTTATTACTACACTCTGCAGTAACAGTTACACAGCAGTCTTATGCTGGATACAGTCCGTCAGGTCAGCTATCACTGAAGATGGTCCCTGGACCGTCACTACAGGCCAAGGGCACCCGCAGCCGTCCTGGCTCTTCCCCACCTCCCTAGCAGAGACAGAGGTATGGCCCACATTCACTCTCCCCCGAAGGGAAGAGCACATGGGAAGGCCCCAATCTCAGGCTCTCAGTTGTGTGACCTGCCTTCCTCAGAGGGGAAGGGACAACTCTAACTTTTGGGCAGTCTTTCCCTTAAGTACAGCCAGAAGGCAGGCACCCCGTTGTCCCAGCTACAACAGGGTGTACCACCCTTCTGCTGTCACTCAAGTGCAGTACCAAAGGTGAGGGGGGAAACCCCCATACCAACTCCTGGCACCTGATAGTACCAGGGTTTATTGCCAGCCCATTGGGCAGAATAGTAGTCAGGGGGTACCCTGCTACATTCTCCCTCTGGTGGATTCCCAACGACCCTGCTTTGGTCCTAAATTTTCGGGTACCATTGTCAAATGAGACCTGAACAAAAACAAGAAAACAATTCACATGATCATCACATTAATATGCATGATATACAGTTCTCTGTGAAAAACAGCACATGGCTGTAGTATTAACATAGGTTCCTCCAACCTGGAGAACCTTCTTATCAATAATAGTGGTCTCATCGGTTCTAGTGACTAACTAATGCATCGTACTAATGGGCACTAGCACTGAAATTACTCTATTAGGGCGGTCTGCGCACCGCATGATCCACTGGATCTAAAGCGAGAGTGTAGTGATATTCCTGGTAACATACTATACTACCACAACCAGGCAATAGTTTAGGTATGGAGGCTATGGGTCTTGCAGTGTCAGGCCGGGATGATTCCTTAAAACATTTCCCTGTACTATCACCCTCTTCTTCTGCATTATACCAATTCTCATCTGACTCCTCAGAATCCCAATTATCTCTAGAACTATTAGACCCCCAATTTTTCTTGCAACTATCAGTGTTGTGCCCAGGACTATGGTGAGCATCTCTTCTCTTTCCCATTTAAACAGACTAGACGATCCCCCTAATCCCTCATAGGGCAGATACTCCTCCATGATCTCACTGTCCCAGGGAGGTTTGGGCATAGGCCGATGGGCCATTCCTGTGGGTTGTACTATGCCTAGACAAATTTCTCGATCACGGCGTCTCATGACCTCTGCGGCACCCTTAGCAGTGAACCTGCCTATTGCCGCTGACGACGACCCTTTATGTGTGGTAGTATATGTGGAACATCCTGACACATCAGCCCTAACAGACATTGCCACTTACTTCCTTCAGAAATAATACTGGACGCCCCCACAGACCCATTATCAAAATCATTCTCCCAATCCCGATAGTCCTGGGAAGGTTTGAGAGACTTAGCAGCTCTTTTACTCCTCCGCTTCTTCCGGTGGAACACCAACCTCGGCCAGTCCAACAGGTACAGGGGTCGCAGGATAAGGAGCCTTGAAAGTATCTGAGTCCCAAACGGTTACATTACCGGGGCCAGACACTAGGGTAATACTAACTATCGGCTGGTCAGCGATTGGTTGGGGCATAGGTTTGTGACCTCGCAAATAGTCTCGGTACTGAGCCAAGAAAGCAGGTGTTGTTACATCCGGGAACACCGGGGGTCTAACTTCCTTTTTAGCCAGATCCTCAGCCTCTTTCTGGCGGGCTATGCGTTCGTATATGGCCCGAATAAAGGCATGTCTCTTTATTGGGGTAATAGCAGTACTCACCGGAGCAGGAATCGAAATCTTCTCCTCTGCCCCAGCGGTCGCTGTCCTTTCGACATCATCTCTGGCAGGTCTCGCGGGGTCCTGGTGCAACTCCAGGTCCCGCACCGGAAGGGCGCCGGCATCCGGCAGTCATCCGGAAGTAGCTTCTCAATCATCCGCCTGGATCTCGGCACCATAAGGTACCTCCATCATCACCGGAGAATCGCTTTGTAAGCCTCTGGATACCTCCACCGAATATAGGCTCATCCACCTTTCAGGTCTCACGGTCGCGGTTACTGTTGCAGGGCTCCTCCGTCTCTCTGAGCCATTAGGACCGTTCAGTTCCTCCACAGCATTGGTCGGCATAATCGACAGCGGTCGAAACACCACCGAAGATCTACGGCTGCTGGTAAAGGAAGAGAGTACGGACACATCTACAGGGGAAAGGCACTGGATCATTTCTGAGTCATCAGGGGCAATAAGCAAGGCCTCTCCGGGCTCCTGCACCTCTGTGAACATCGGTGGATCATCACCCCAGGCAGTCACCTTACCTGGCATCTTGTGGCTGGTCTCGGTTCACTGACTGTCTCTTGTTCCTTTGCGGGGACCGGGTCTGGAACCGTCTCAGGCCTTGTCTCGGTTGTCAGGGCTTGGAACTCACCAATTGTAAACACAAGATAGCTTGCTCCCCTCACGAAGAAAATAGCACCTCAAACAAGGTCTTCTTCTGGGAATGCACAATCAGGGCCCAAGCACATCAATCTAGTGATCCCATCAGTGGGTACATCCAGGAAACCTTCTGGCAGTGAATAGTAGACAAAGTCCATATCGCCTGACCTCACTTTATCTAAACACGGGCACAAAAGAAAAGTGTAATTTACTCCTTTCGCCCGCCAAGCTCCAGGGAACTGAGGGTACAGTTTGCTGCATCCGGTACCTCCCTTATTCTCTAAAGTCTTTGGGCATTGGTTGTCAATGTGTTCCCTCGATCTGGTGGAGATTAGAGGAGGGGCACTCGGTGACGTGGACTGGGCATGGCTCATCGCTTGTGTGGGGTCCTGGCTTTCATGCCATACCCTTGCAGAACTTTGCAACAAGGCTTTCAGATTTTTTGCAAACCTCCCACGCAATTTCCATTCTCGACGGGAACCGCCATTTTGGATTGTGCGATTCACGTTGTGCATTCCCGACAGGGGAACCTCCATTTTGAGCGCATTTTTTTCACAGGCCAGACAGTGACCGCGATTCTGACAGGAATCCGGTTCTTGTGGTTCCTCAGAGCACATAGATTAGCAGTCTAACAAGATTAGGTTGTACCCCAGGCTAGCAAAGCTCCATCTCAATACGCTGTACATGATCTTAGTCCATTACAAGCACTCTTTGGTTCCATAGTATGGCTACTGGCTAGTAGTACTCTGGGCTCTTCTCTGTGCAGTACTCTTACACTGCCCCACTTGGCTGCCAGTATCGCAGACCCTTCCTTCATTGGCTCCTGGGGCTCCCAGGTACACCCCCTTCTAGGCGTCTCGACTATCAACCTTAGGGCAACTTATAACAGCAATAGCCTTGTGTCTCCAGACCATTCACCCAATAGGACAGTCTAGGCCATAGTTTCTTGGCGGGGAAATCTGGTCCCTGATTATGGTATGCCAGGGTCCCCTGGACACTATACCTAGCCTCCCTCCTTTACTAGTACTTTTTCTGGAACCGTACCTTGTTACTTCCAGCTATGTTTAGCTAAAAGCCTGTCCTGTTACAGATCTCTGCAGCGCCTCCAAATGTAACAGTGTTTCCCCCACCCAATCACAGATAGGGGCCATTACAGGGTGTATGGTGCATATACCTGCTGGCAACAGGAGGGCTGAATCATCCGCCGATGGTCTGTCAGGTCAGCTATCACTGAAGATGGTCCCTGGACCGTCACTACAGGCCAAGGGCACGCGCAGCCGTCCCAGCTCTTCCCCACCTCCCTAGCAGAGGCAGAGGTATGGTCCACACTCACTCTCCCCCGGAGAGAAGAGCACATGGGAAGACCATAATCACAGGCTCCCAGTTGTGTGACTTGCCTTCCTCAGAGGGGAAGGAACAACTCTTTTGGGTGGCCCTGCCCTTAAGTACAGCCAGAAGACAGCAACCGGTTGTCCCAGCTACAACAGGATGTACCACCCCACTGCTGTCACTCAAGTACAGCACTAAAGGTGAGGGGGAAACCCCAATACCAACTCCTGGCAACCTGATAGTACCAGGGTTTACTGGAAGCCCATTGGGCAGAATAGTAGTCAGGAGATACCCTGCTACATATATATATATATATATATATATATATATATATATATATATATATATATATATATATATATTTCTAGCTGTCCCTTGGATGAGAACTGTAATTAGCATACCCTGTACAAATCTAAATTCAAAACACCTTTTGGTAGATTTCTTACACCCAAGAGAATGACAAGGGGCAGATCTAGCAGAAAAGCTGAACAATGGTATGTTTATAAAGTAGCCAGTTACAGTTGCGTAAACTGTTCTCAGAGATAAGTTGTTTAATTTTGTTAAATCTTTTCTGATCACATATTAGCAGTCAATGTTTCCAGCTAGGCTACTGGAGGAGCTGTGTTACTGCCTAGTTGCTCCCTGCAAGATGAGTCATTAACTATAGTAGTATCATCAGACGGAACTAGGACAGGGTGAGTGGGCAGCGTGATAGGGAGCACAGAATTCAATTTATTGTAGAATTTTTGGGTCTCCGAGATTGCACGAAACAGCAATCTGACCTGGAAGCCCCATTCACTTGAATAGGGCATCCAGGGCAGATGACATGGAACGGTGACCTCGGAGCTTTGAGAATATGCCCTTTGAATTTCAGCCATCGGTTGGGGGGTTTGGGGGGAGGGCGCAGTTGGTGGAACCTGCACCAGGCGCAAATAAAACCTACTTCTGCCTCGGGTAGTACGTACTGAATATTGCATGATATGTGTAATTGAGCTTTTCAAGGGTTGGTTTAAAGGCCTTAATTATGTAAAGCTAATAAATATTGTACGTCTCCCATAACAATGTTACAGAATTTGTTACATTGATTGAACCTTACTGCAACATAGGTTAATAAGTGGCACTGGACCTTTAAATAATAGTGACTGCTTTTAAAACATACAATCAAACCATAGATCCTTTGTGACCTCTGGTTTGATTGTCTCTCCTTGTCTTTTAATTCTCTTTTCTTGTTTCAGTTGTTCTCCTGTGTTTGCCCAATACACTTTTGAATTTAATAATCCAATTAGTCTCGGTCACCTTTCTGCTGGGAGTCTTCTCCACTTATCCACCACACTTGCCATCATATTTATTCTATAGCCATCAATAAGTACAATGCACTTAGCCATGTAGTAATAATATCACTTTCCCCATAATGTTTGACATTTACCTCTTAATTATTTTAACACTAGTTTGTACTCACCACAACTTACTTTGTGTCTGATTGTAGCCACTACTTGCTTCACATTGCAAAACCAGAAACCAACCTCACATTGATGAGACCCTAAAGGTTGCAACAACTGTCTATGGGTATGTTTACTGTACATAACCTAAGGAGTCCAGAGTCCCTGACTGCAGTTGAAGCATTGTACAGTATGCTAAAAGATAATAGGGAAAGGAAGGGTTGTGGACCTGTCTGATGTTACTGTGATGTTAAGTAGTATTTCTATTTGCTGGACACTGTACGGTGGAGGATTTTTGTAACCTGTGATACTCACCATAATTTACTTTGTGTCTCTTAATTCTAGATGTTGTAAAAGTTGTTAATATTTAAAAGTTTTTTTTATTTAAAGCTGATTATAACTACAAAACAGCACAATGACAAATACCACATCATTTACAATGTATATTGCGTTTATTAAGGTTTAGTTTGTTGCCGAGAATGCTTCAACATGTATTTGCCCACTATCCAGTTTTGAAATGTGTAAAACTTCAGCTTGTCATACAGTGGATAATGCTGCCTGATGTCCAGAGAGGTTAATGCACTGATACAGATGTATGTCTGTATGTATGTATGTATGTCTTTATTTATATAGCACCATTAATGTACATAGCGCTTCATAGTAGTAATACACTTGACAATCAGATACTGTAAATAACAAATAATACAAATAACAGATCATGAGAATAAGTGCATCAGACATAAAAGTAACATTGTGGAAGAGGAGTCCCTGCTCTGAAGAGCTTACAATCTAGATGTCAAAAAAAGACTCAATGCCTTAACTGCCTTAAACTGCATCTGGCAGTGAAAGGGTCAATCCTATTACTATCAGAGGTGTCTGTAACAAATTGCCAAGCTGCCAAAGTCTATAATTACAGATGTGGTCCCATTATGCTCCTGAAAACAGACAGCTATGTCTGTCTGCTTCCAACTATCCTACAGCATCAAGGCTATAAAAGTCAGCAGTAAAGAAGTGAAAGCTAGAGCTTTTAGCATGGTATAGTCTCATCTAGTGCATCAAAGTATGTCTCATTACATAGTTAACCCCTTGAGTGGTACAGAGAAATCTATTACTCTCCTACTGTTATTACAGTGAAGTACTGTACAGTAAGGCTGTGTGTGCATCAGCTCCATGCAAAGGCAAGCTTTCAGGACCACTTTGTTCACTTCTTCAAGGGAGACCTAAATGGTTCAGAAAGTTGGCACTCTATAACTATTAGTTAGCCATTAAAGGTATTATGTCTACCTTACTTTTGTACAATGCAGCATTATTATTTAAACTTAGTGACATAAATAGAGAATGGTAGCACGTTAGCTTGTAGACAAAAAAAAGGCTTTTGTAATAAAATAAAAAAAGAGAAAAAAAGAACAAAAGCCTTTTTTATAACTAATGTTTCAAAATAGTGCATGCTGTTATGAGTCTCCGGCCCCTTGATCAGACATTAAGAGTATCACTTCTATCTACTTTTGTTCTTTTTAAAATTATTATTACAAAAGCCTTTTTTCCCTATCTTTAACTTAGTGAAAATATTTTTCACCCTGGCCATGCTGGTTTAAAAATGTCAAGGGACTGAAGTTTGGAAAAAAGAAACTCCGTTATGAAAAGCTCATTTGTACTGAGTGAATTATACTGTCACGGTTTAAACGGTGACCTAAAATCTCCTTTCTTTAACCCAATGTTTGCTGGAGTGGTTGAACAGGAGGGGAGGGCGGAGAGATGAAGGTCACGAGTTTGATGCTTTTTTTCTTCTTTCTCAGTTTTAACTCACACCCTTCCCATCTCAAACCGCAGCAGCAGCAGCAGCAGCAGCCCAGATGCTCACACTGCAGCTGCATAAATATGTATGGTACAAAAAAAGAGAAACAGAAAACGTATTTTCTTTTAATATAAAGACCACAAAAACGGTGTCTCTTTCGATCTGTTTCAGTCTGTGTCCATTTAAAAGAAAATCTATATATGTGTGTGTGTGTGTGTGTGTGTTCTCTCTATATACTATATATATATACACATACACACGGATACATAATATACAAAGATACACACGATATATACACACACACACACACACACACACACACACACACACACACACACACACACACACACACACACACACACACACACACACACAAAAACAACTCTTTGTAAATTCTCCTTCTGTCTTTCTCCATTTCTCTCCCCATACTCCATCTCCTGTAGTATTTCTCACCGTTTCTTTGGCTTGTATATCTGCCCTCTTCACTGTATTACTCGCCCTCTCACTGTATTACTCGCCCTCTCACTGTATTGCTCCCCCTCTCACTGTATTGCTCGCCCTCTCACTGTATTGCTCGCCCTCTCACTGTATTGCTCCCCCTCTCACTGTATTGCTCGCCCTCTCACTGTATTGCTCGCCCTCTCACTGTATTGCTCGCCCTCTCACTGTATTGCTCGCCCTCTCATTGTATTGCTCGCCCTCTCATAGAACCTCTTCTCTTGTCTATCAATTCACACTGTTCCCGTTACACAATGCAGCAGTGCTTATGGCAACTTACCGGAGCAGGAATAGGACTCATACTCTGCTTTCTCCGTTTTGATGATGGTTAAAGTCGGTTTAATGTCTACTGCAGCTTTCATGGTTGATCTCTAATGTCTAGTTGAAGGTCCTTGGAAAAAGAAACCAGCTTCCCCTGGATCTGGTACAGTATATATATAGACGGCTCCTCTGGGGAACTTTCAAATTTCCCCAGTTTATCTTCTTTCAAACAATAGTGATTCCCCCCGCCCCTTGTCTTTAATTCTCTCTTTCTTCTTGCACTTCTGTCCTTGTTTCCTTTTATTTCTCCTCTCAGTTTTCCGTCTTTCCCTTGTGCCTTCTGACCAAAGACCTCAGTTGCCTTCTTGTCTGGCTTTTGTTATTGTGAGCCACTGTCCCTGCCACTGATGTGAGCCACTGTCCCTGCCTTTGAGTGAGGAGTTGGGATAGGAGAGGGACGGTCCAGGGCAGTGACAGCAGTCAGGGGGCTGAGTTACAAGGGAGCCAATCAGCACATCACACAAAGACTGCTGATTTCTGCTCATTCACCACACATCAGGGCATGTTTAACTTTATACATTACCACTAGGTTTTATTTTAATTTTTTTACTTAGATTTTTAAAGATTTGCCGCTTTCCACCATCTTTTCACTATATGATAAATACTTCAGATGTAACAACTGTAAGTGTTCCTGCATCTATGCACAGTAAAGCTAAGAAATTGCTAGCATTTCAGCTACTCCAAAAAACCGTTGTCCAAAGATATATTTACAGGTACAGAATAATATCCATGAAATAGTGCATAAAAACAGGTATTATTGGGGACCTTGAAAGGGAATCAAAGATGGTATAACGCTTGTGATACACACATGACTAATATGGATATTACTAAGATTTATTAGATAAAACATTTACACTGTACTCCAATACCTTAGACACAGGAAAGTAAATGTACTTGCTCTCTGTCATACAGAGCTGAAGCAGGATCTTTTTAATGCAAACACAAGCATGAATTGTGCTTTTATGTAATGTAGTTTTTTGGAGCACTGGCCTTTTGTATCTGATCTAATATATAAAAACAATACATGTGTCTTATGTATAGTCTCAGAACTCTGAATAAAGTGTTACAGGAATTAATTAGCAAGGTAATTATGTACAGTTACATTGGTGCTTCCCTATGTATTGTAAGTGTAGCCAGGTTCCCTTTGGCCCTCCTGGGGCCTCGTCCAGGGTGGCACTGAGCGGGCTGGCGTGCTCACGCTGGCCGCAATTAAACACATTGCGGCAAAGTGTGTGGCCAGCGTGAGCGGGCGGGTGCGCCTGCCCGACGCTTAGCTGCTTGCCGAGCAAGCAAATTTGAATTTGCTGCTCGCAAGCGCATCACATGAGCGGTTCGCCCAATGAGAACGAACCAGCTACGTGACGTTGTGGCCGCGCCCCCAGAAACGCGCACACCTAGCTGGCCCCGAATCGCTCGGCCGAGCAGGACGCAGTGCAAGAGTGCCAGCGCTCCTGTTCCCAACCTGGCCGAGGCCTTACCGCCGCTACGAGCAGGAGACTTGCCGGATGCTCAGGGAGGTTACAGAGAAGAGCGGGTACTGTAGGAAGTGCTCCGGCGCAACGGAGCCTCCGTGGTGGGACGCCGGTAGGGCGCAACCATTTTGGATAATCGTGCATGCACACAAAAGGCTCACGCAGGCGCAATAGCTATTTAAATACAAAGAAAACAAAAGCACAAACGCACATAGTGAAGTATGTAAAAATTATATATATATATTGTGAAGGTAAAATATCTGCGTACACAGATCAATTGTTAATCAGCATTTCATGTACAATGACATGAGTTACCCGACGTCACAGAGTCACCACTGGATCGAGGGACATCAGCCCCGCTGCCGAGGAGGGAATCTCTTGAATGCGGAGAGCATGTGAGAAATATTAAAAACGCCCTACAGACTCATAGCGTAAGTCGCCATTATTCTACCCATCATAATAAAGATCTCTAACTTATAAAGGGATTAAGCATATACCTCGAAATAGACGAGGTGATAGGTGATAGGCTAAAGGATATGTCTGTACAAGAAACATACTGGATACAGAAACTTGAAACCTTAGGCATTAACGGTTTAAACGAAAATATAGACCTATGGTGTTTATATTGAAGAATATGTCTTTCAGATCAATTTTCTGTGCTTTGTCTTGCTAAATTTAATGTGTCTAGATCCGGAATATATATATATACTTTAGATTTTGTATTTAAATATGTGTTATATTCCTCCTGAATAAGTACTAACAGATTGTCTGTTTCATTTCAGAGCCATACTTATCTGTTTTGACCGTATAGGCAGTTTTTATATTGATATATATATATATATATATATATATATATATATATATATATATATATATATTGTTTTCTAAGTGTGTGTTTTTTTCTGTTGAAATAAAAGTGTATTAAATGGTACCCTGGCCAGACCTGATGGGGTTAAGCTTGATCAACATAGGAAATAATAATGATCTAATTATACACACATATGTGTGGTCTTGCCAAATCGCTGTGTGATTGGTGCACTATGCCTTCATGCTTGACCAATCAGATGTGACTTAGGGGTATATATGTTTGAGATTTTATTAAGTAAATATCCCTGATGAAGTAGCTTTCGCTACGAAATGCGTTGGATAGATTTTAATAGCCCATATGATAATCTTTATCTCAATCTGCGTGCCTACACTCATGTAGAGTTTTTAGCATTTTCGGTGGAACTTTGAAAAATCTAAGTGACGTGATATTCCACTTTACGGCCATCCTCACTTTACGGCCGGTCGTGAACAACATACAGGACACTCGGCGAATCAGCCCGGCACGGCTGTAACAGCTCTGACTCCTGAGAGCGTCTCCACTTGCGATCAGCTGGACGGAGAGGCGGTTTGGACGGCCTTAACCTGCTGGGGCTTCCTGCCTTGGCTTTGGAGAGGAGCAGAGGTTATACCCCAAGTGTCGCGACGGTGTGTTCCCAGGCGGAGATTCCCTCCTCGGCAGCGGGGCAGATGTCCCTCGATCCAGTGGTGACTCTGTGAAGTCCGGTAACTCATGTCATTGTACATGAAATGCTGATTAACAATTGATCTGATGTATGCAGATATTTTACCTTCACAATATATATATAATTTTTACATACTTCACTATGTGCGTTTACGCTTTTGTTTTCTTTGTATTTCAGTTGCTTTAGGGGTGTTCTCATCCCTATCATTATAGCTGCAGACGCCTATCTCCAATACAGAGGTTGTTTATTTCAAAATATCACATAGGTGATTAATGGGTTAACTTTACTACAATTGAGGTATTTAGTTGCGCACTTGTATTTGTTTATCACTTGCAATAGCTATTTAGTTGCGGCAGCCTAAAATGGCTCCGCAAGGAACTACAAGTCCCATGAGCCTTAGGGACAGAAGCAGGGAGCCGGAGTGGATACATTTTGCGCATTCAGCTGGACCACAACAGTCGAAGCCAGGATAGAGAAGGGGAAGGTAGGATCTGAGTGTCAGTGGCACTCAGACTAGGCCAGAGTACCCCCTTAGGTCCCAGATAGGCCCCACTCAAGTGAGCTTGTGGTTACTTCAGGAAAGGCCCTAGATAGGGACACTTCCCCATTTACTGAGTACTGTCAGGGACACAGAGGAAGACGCCGCGCGGTGATTGCGGCCCTGTGGTCTGGGATCAGACCACTTACGTACAGAGACTCTTAAAGGTGGAACCCTCCTACCGGAGACCACCCAACGCAGAGGCAGACACCATCGTGGACTTCGCCGGATCAGCGAATCCCCATCGCTAAGTCAGCCACACCGCGTACTGGAGTACTTGGTAAGTACCTCACCAAGTGCACCAACAATTCATGGGGTAGCGCTACTCCCTACAATCTTGTGTGGGCCCGTACAATGGGGAAAAGGACATCAGGGTATTGGTGCCTAGTATCTAATGTACTTTGAGTGGTGACACTCATTGGTGGTACAGAGTTGGGGTTGTTATACTGTGTGGAACAGGGTTCTGGTTATGGTTCATAGTAAAGGTTGTTATTATATATACAGATGTGTGTGTGTATTACTGGTATTGTTCCTGGGAGGGGCTTATGCTGCTGTATCAGGATCCCTTTCAGGTGGACATCTGATCACACCAGGCTCACAGTGGCGAAGGCTCTGGCCTTCTGTGAGCCAACAGATAATGGCAGTACCGGTAGACTCTTTACTAAGGGGAAAGAGGGCTACATAAGGAGAGAATGTTCATTGTGCATCTGTAATGCCGCCACCCACGGCGCCCGCTGCGGCTCTTACCTCCTCTGTCGGGGCACGCGGCGTCCGGTCCCGTAGCCTCTCCTCTCTCGCTGCAGCCCCTGCTGCTCATGCGCGCAGCCGGGGCAGATCCCCGCGCGCGTCTACAGTTCCGGCTTTTCCTCCCGGCAGACTCAATCCGCCCCTTCCGTCGCGCGTGTCGCACGCATGCACCACTAGGTCCATCTCCACTGCCGCCAATGTACTTGTTCCTTCCACACCTGTCCTGCATCCTGCCTCAGCCTATCAGCGCTCTACCTTCATCTGACATCACCGCTGGGGGTTCTCATTGGCTCCTATCAGTATACAGTGCTACCAGCCCTGAGCTGATTGCTGAGCATAGTCAGTTGTGCTTACTACAAGCTACTTCGCAGTCTGCTCTTGTCTTCCGTTACAGACCCTTGGTTGAATCTGGACTCCCGATCTCTGGCACACTCGAACCCCGGCTTGCCCTACGGACTTCTACCTTCTCCTCGACTTTGGCTTTGGACCCCGACTACTCTTGATCTCTCCGACCCCGAATCTGGCAAGTACCTCTACGACTCTACACTCTCCTGTCCCGAACCAGGCTATCCACATGACTCTGCTTACCGAACCCGCTCACGCGGCTGTAGGGCGGTGGTTTTCCTGTATCCCCACCTCGGCCTCGCCGTCCAGTCCGGTTTGTGGTGAGCACTCCTATAGTCCCATGACATTATGCTCAGCCCAACAGACCTGGACTCCGCCGAGGTGGGTCGACGCTTAAGCGAACACGATGGCCTGTTCAAGGAAGTAGAGACTTGTCTCTCTCAAAATAACCAGCGTATGGAACTGCTCTAAAACTCCTTGGGTACCATTTTGAAACAACTCAAATCCCTTCTGTCCTCTCCCGATACTGCTGCCGCTCCGCTTGCTCCTATCTTCTCCCCGCCGGTAGCTCCAACTCACCCTCCTGAACCTCGCCTACCTACTCCCAATCGCTATGCGGGAGAGCCTTCAGCATGTCGTGGCTTCCTGGGGCAGTGTTCCATCCAATTTGAGCTTCTACCCTCTCATTTTCCTACTCCACGTTCCAAGGTCGCGTACATTATCTCGCTGCTGCCCGATGATGCCCTGGCCTGGGCTACACCCATATGGGAGCAACGGCCGGATCTGACTTCCTACCTGGACCGATTCTGTGCTGAATTCCGGAGGGTGTTCGATACATCAGGTAGGAGGGTAACAGCCGCATCTTCTCTCCTCAATGTAATGCAGGGAAATCGCTCTGTGGCTCGCTACGCACTGGAATTTCGCACTATTGTGGCAGAAACAAGGTGGAATGACGAAGCACTCTCCGCAGTGTTCTGGCAGGGTTTAAATGACTCCCTCAAAGACGAACCTGCCGCCCTGGAGCGTCCTACATCATTGGAGGAACTCATCGGACTCTGTATCCGTATGGACCCGCGTCTCCAGGAGCGAAGAGCAGAGAAGGGGAAGCGTCAAAAAGGTACCCAACCCACTTCCTGCCCACATAAAGCTCCAGGGGAGTCCGTCGCCGTATCTTCCGAAGAACCCATGCAGCTTGGTGGGACTCGCCTTTCGTTGACAGAAAGACTACGCTGGCGTCGGGCGGGCCTCTGCCTTTACTGCGGAAATAGTGGACACCTGGTGAGTACTTGTCCTTCCAAGTCGGGAAACGCAAGCCCCCAGTGAGTACTGGGAGAACTACACTGGGCATGGTAACCTCTCCTTCCTCTCCCAAAGTACCATTCAAGATACTCCTTCCTATAACCCTATCAGGAGGCTTTGGGGACATCTCCACGAAGCCTTCCTAGACTCCGGTTCTGGTGGGAACGTTGTCGATCAGGTTTTTGTGGAGAAGAACCAGATTCCTCTGGTAGCCAAGGATTGGCCCGTGGGCCTTGAAGCCATTGACAGTAGGCCGTTGCAGCCTGCATTCGTTTCACAGCAGACCATTCCCCTCCGTCTTAAGATGACTGGTCACCATTCCGAACATATTCAGTTGGATGCCATCCACATGCCGGCTGTAGACGTGATATTAGGTCTTCCCTGGCTCCAGCACCATAACCCCTAGATCGACTGGCTCCAGTCACAACCCATCACCTGGAGAGACCGGTGTCAAGACATTTGTCTGGATTCGTCTAAGGCCCTAGTAGGTGCCACACATCTGGAATCCATGAATCCCCTCCTTCCGGACGCCTACTGGGAGTTCAGAGATGTCTTCGACAAAATTCAGGCGGAGGAATTACCACCCCATCACACCTACGATTGCCCGATCGACCTTCTTCCTGGCGCGATTCCCCCCAGAGGTTGTACCTACCCGCTTTCTCCCCCCGAGATCAAGGCGATGAAACTTTACATACAGGAGAACCTCCGGAGAGGCTTCATTCGTAAGTCTTCCTCTCCGGCAGGAGCTGGCTTCTTTTTTGTAAAGAAAAAGGATGGCACACTTCGCCCTTGCATTGATTATCGTGGCATCGTGACTGTCAAGAATCGGTATCCACTTCCCTTGATTGCCGAACTTTTCGACAGGTTACAAGGCGCCACTATCTTCTCCAAGCTGGATCTCCGGGGAGCCTACAATCTGGTTCGGATTCGTAAGGGAGATGAGTGGAAGACGGCCTTCAACATGCGTGATGGGCACTATGAGTACCTCGTGATGTCCTTCAGTCTCTGTAACGCGCCAGCCGTCTTCCAGGATTTCGTTAACGACATTTTCAGAGATCTTCTGGATCAACACGTGGTGGTCTACCTAGACGACATCCTTATATTCTCCCAGAATCCCCTGGAACATACTCGGCACGTCATACAAGTACTTCAGAGGTTGCGGGAGAACCGTCTCTTCGCCAAACTTGAAAAATGGCAGTTCCACCAGTCATCCATGTCATTTTTGGGTTACATAATCTTGGACACGGGACTTGCGATGGATCCTACCAAGGTGGAAGCTGTCTTGAATTGGCCCCGACCCCTCTCTCTGAAAGCGGTACAGAGGTTCTTAGGCTTTGCCAATTATTACCGCAGGTTCATAAAGAACTTTTCCACGTTGGTCGCATCCATCACAGCCCTCACTCAGAAGAGCGCCAATCCCGCACTGTGGTCCCCCGAGGCCATCATGGCTTTTCAGGTTCTCAAGGAAGCCTTTGTCACAGCACCTATCTTGGTGCATCCTGATCCAGCACAACCCTTCACTCTCGAGGTGGATGCTTCGGACATAGGGGCAGGGGCGATCTTATCCCAAAGGAAGAACCCACAGGCCAGATTGCATCCCTGTGCATTCTTTTCTAAAAGATTCTCCGCAGCAGAACGGAATTATGACGTGGGTAACCGTGAGCTCCTCGCGATCAAGATGGCCTTGGAGGAGTGGCGTCACCTGCTGGAGGGCGCTGAGTACCCCGTCACCATCCTTACGGACCATAAAAACCTCTTATATATTGAGACTGCCCACCGTCTGAGTGCCCGGCAGGCATGTTGGTCCCTCTTCTTCACCCGGTTCAACTTCCTTATTTCATACCTCCCTGGTTCTAAAAATATTAAAGCTGACACACTGTCTCGTCAATTCTCTGTAGAAGATAAAACCGAAGACCCTCAAGAGACTATCCTTCCTCCTAAATGTGTCCTGTCTGCCAATACCTTTGACGCACTGACGGAGATCACCAAGGTTCAAGATCAAATCCCTCAGGGTCTCAGGGTGCCAGTTGGACGATTCTTCACACCCCCTACCTTCCGCCAGAAGGTAATGCAATGGGGGCACGCCGCCAAAATGGCAGGTCATCCAGGGATCAAAAGGACTATTGACCTCTTGCAACGAACCTTTTGGTGGCCAGGCATGCGCAAGGACATTCAACATTTCGTCTCAGCATGTTCCACCTGCCCACAAAACAAGATTCCACAGAATAAACCTCCAGGACTCCTGCAACCCCTTCCCATTCCCGATCGACCATGGGAACATCTCTCGATGGACTTTATTGTCGACCTCCCCATATCTAAGGGTATGGACACTCTACTAGTAGTGGTTGACCGCTTTTCTAAACAAGCGCACTTTATCCAACTCAAAGGCCTACACAGCGCCCCTAAACTTGCCGAGGTATTTGTGAAGGAAGTCTTCAGGCTCCATGGGTCACCCCAAACCATAGTCTCTGATCGTTGGTCACAATTTGTTTCGAGATTCTGGAGGGCCTTCTGTAAGAAACTTAACGTGGCGCTTTACTTCTCCTCTGGATACCACCCACAGACCAATGGTCAAACTGAACGAACCAATCAGTCACTGGAGTAGTTCCTTCGTTGTTTCATATCTGACTCTCAGGACAATTGGCTCAACCTACTCCCCTGGGCAGAATTCACTCATAATAATCTCAGGAATGAGTCCACCCTCCATTCTTTTCTAATTTTGGCTTTCATCCCTCCGCCCTTCCTCAGTCTAGGCCTAGTACAGGAGTTCCGGCCGCAGAAGAGAGGATTCGGGATCTTCGAGCTTCCTGGTCTAGGATTCAGGATAATCTCAAACGGGCCATGGCTATGCAGAAGAGACAGGCTGATCGCCATCGTCGGAAACCACCCAATTATGCCCCGGGTCAGAAAGTATGGCTATCTGCAAAGAACATACCGTTAAAATCACATCCCCAAAGCTGGCACCCCGATTTATCGACCCATTCTCTATATTGGAGAGGATCAATCCGGTTACCTACCGACTGAAACTACCTGCAACTATGAAGATTCCCTCTACCTTTCATTGTTCTCTATTAAAACCGTTTATACCCAGGCCTCAGATCCAACACAACGCACCTCCCCCCAGACTGGTCAATAGACAAGAAGAGTTTGAGGTACAGTCCATCCTGGATTCTCGTATCTCAAGAGGAGGGCTCCAGTATTTGTGCATTGGAGGGGTTTTGGACCCGAAGAGAGGGCATGGATTCCGCAAGTCCAGGTACACGCTCCCAGGCTGGTCCGGGCATTTCATCTCAAATTTCCGCTTAAACCTGGTATGGATCATCCGGAGTCCGACCCTGAAGGGGGGGTACTGTAATGCCGCCACCCACGGAGCCCGCTGCGGCTCTTACCTCCGCTGTCGGGGCGGACCCCCGCGCGCGTCTACAGTTCCGGCTTTTCCTCCCAGCAGACTCAATCCGCCCCTTCCATCGCGCACATTGCGCGCATGCGCCACTATGTCCATCTCCACTGCCGCCAATGTACTTGTTCCTCCCACATCTGTCCTGCATCCTGCCTCAGCCTATCAGCGCTCTACCTTCATCTGACATCACCGCTGGGGGTTCTCATTGGCTCCTTTCAGTATATAGTGCTACCAGCCCTGAGCTGATTGCTGAGCATAGTCAGTCTCTAGTTGTGCTTGCTACAAGCTACTTCGCAGTCTGCTCTTGTCTTCCGTTACAGACCCTTGCTTGAATCTGGACTCCCGATCTCTGGCACCCTCGAACCCCGGCTCGCCCTACGGACTTCTACCTTCTCCTCGACTTTGGCTTTGGACCCCGACTACTCTTGATCTCTCCGACCCCGAATCTGGCAAGTACCTCTACGACTCTACACTCTCCTGTCCCGAACCAGGCTATCCACATGACTCTGCTTACCGGACACGCTCACGCGGCTGTAGGGCGGTGGTTTTCCTGTATCCCCACCTCGGCCTCTCGGTCCAGTCCGGTTTGTGGTGAGCACTCCTATAGTCCCGTGACAGCATCTAACTCCCAGCCATATCCCAATAAACCTCAAATACCCTTATCCAACGTACTAAGAAGCAGCTTCACTGGGTTGGAGATGATGTACATCCCATTTCATTTGAATGGAACTGATCTCTTCTCTAACACAGGGAAGTGGCAATACAGTTTATTGATTAAGAGCCAAAGGTTTAGCCCTTGCACATCAGAGCTTGTGTCAGTGTTTTGCTTTTATAAAGAATTCACTAAATAAGCAGATGGAGAAAAATGTTCTGTGAAGTTTGGCAATTTTAACAACACATCAGAAAGCTTTTTTATTTGCTGCCAATTCTCCTAGCCAGAGCTATGTATAAGTGAAGTGATGGTAAACGCACATAGGCAATTTTCACATTTTGTGGCCGTCAATGCTTTGTGTGTCCTGTTGGTCAGGTCGCTTTGTTTTGTTGGACTCAGGACAAGAATACAAAAAAGTAAATGAAGACTCAAGGACAAAGCATCTGGCATTCAAGAGGGCCACTCAAACAATGGATTTGATGGTCAGCTCTTACCGTTCTACCTTGTACCAATGCTGGGCATAAACAGGAAGCCATAACGCGGCAATGTGTGCTCAGTACATTTTTTTTTATAACTTGTTCGTTATTGGTTTTAACAGTATTACAAGAAATGCATTCATTCATTTTTTCTTACGTTACCAACATTGCATACATATTCAGACTTATTCAAATTAAAATAAAATAATATATAAGGAAGGAAAGGTGGGAGGGGGGGGGGGGGGGCGAATCCTTTAGAGTATCCGATGCTTCTAGTCGCCGGCTCTCTTCCTTTACTACGGGGTTAAATGCATTTTGCCTAAGATCCTTGTCACTTTCCTAGTTTTTGCAAGGCTGTTTCTCGCCTCCAACATGGAAGGAGAATGCATTTGTCGCTATCATAGCCAAATTGTGGACCTTTCCACTCCTGGAATATCTGTTTGGGCCAGCCATGGCATCCAAACTTTTAGGTAGTTTTTGCCAGTATTGTTTAGGAGGCTTGTCAGCTTTTCCATCTGGCACACATGCCAAATTCGGTTCTGAATTTTGGGGATTACTAGATTTTCGTTTTGTTTATATAATGCTGCGATCTCGCACCTCGTGGCCAATGCCAAACGTGCAACCAATTTCAGCTCTGATTTGGCTAATCCCGGGACCTTTCTGCTCAGTAGAAATAGCCACGGGTCTAGTGGAATTGTGAGGTTAAGCATCCTCTGTAGGCAATCTCTAATGTGTTCCCATGTAAGGGTAACCTGAGGGTAGGACCACAGCATGTGCTACAAATCGGCAGTCTCTCCACATTGCCTAGGGCACAATGGGGAGTATCCTGGGATACATTTTGATAATCTAAGTGGAGTGTGGTACCACCTCATCAACACTTTATATGCATTCTCCTTTAAAGTGGTGCATATTGAGCTTTTAGAAGTGGCTGTAACTATCTCTGACCATTCCTCCATTTCCAGCGATTCCCCTAGGTCTGCCTCCCACATCAGCATGTACTTTAATTTTTGTGTAACCTTGGGGCTAGAACCGATCACCTCCTTATACATCTGCGATGTGAGTACACTCGTGTTCGTCTTTACTAGACAGAGCTTTTCAAAAGTGGTCAATGGGGGTCGGGGTGTAATTTTGTTATAAAATGCTCTACTCTGGAGGTATCTAAAAAATTCAGCGTGGGGGGTATCTTTTTCAGATTTAATTTGTTCAAATGTTTTAATCTTGTTATTACCCTCCAGATCCCTAAGTCTATTAATTCCTTTAACTTTCCAAATTGAGATGTCTGCCCTATCCAGGCCTAGAGCGAAGTTTGTGTTTTCCCACAGTGGGGTCATCAGGGTACACTGTGGGAAAACACGAACTTCGCTCTAGGCCTGGATAGGGCAGACGTCTCAATTTGAAAAGTTAAAGGAATTAATAGACTTAGGGATCTGGAGGGTAATAACAAGATTAAAACATTTGAACAAATTAAATCTGAAAAAGATACCCCCCATGCTGAATTTTTTAGATACCTCCAGATAAGTGGTTAAATTCCAAGCAAATTTGGTAGACTCCCAAATTGATAGCGAGTTGGTCATTGAGGAGAGCAGCCATGTTTCAGCTTTTTTCGCCGTTTTTGGGGTCCAAATCAGGTTGTTTAACTCCATTGGGGAGCAACACTCCTTCTCCAAAGCTACCCACCATTTCAATTCTGGGTCTGTATACCATTGGAAAATTTGGCATAATTGTGCTGCTTTATAGTAGGATAACAAACAAGCCCCCCTTCTAATTTTTGTTTTATTAGTTATATATGTTTTGTCAATTTGATGTAGCATTGGGCACCCCTGTCTTTTGTTGTATACATTTGCCACGCTCAGTAGCACTCATTTTGGCATAAATATATATTCATGATGTGGTGGGTGCAGGAGTTTGAGCTACCTGGGAATGTGTGTGTGTTAATTAATTTTTGTTTTAGCAGGATTTTTTCTTTACTCTCGCTTTTTTGCCTCCCCAGATAAATTTGGAGATCGCGGATTGAAGGGAGAGTATGTCCTTCAACCTCAGTGGCACTGGGAGAGTCTGAAACAAATATAAGACTCATGGGAGGAGATTCATTTTAACACTGTAAATCTTTCCAATCCATGATATATTGTAATTTGTCCATCTTCTAAGGTCCTCTCTCAGGGTTTTGAAGAATTTGGGGAAATTTGCCTTATAGATAGTCTTATATTCTTTAGTACTGTTTATTCCTAAATATTTGATGGCTTTCTGTTGCCAATTAAAATCGAAATTGATTGTTATCAATTTTTCCATGTCTTTCGGGAGATTAATATTTAATGCTTCCGACTTGACCCGATTTATTTTAAATCCCGAAATCCTTTTAAATCTCCCTAACAAGTCAAAAAGGTTTGGGAGCGAGGTTAGGGGGTTCGAGATGGTCATGAAGACATCGTCGGCATAGAGAGCCACCTTATGAGTTTGGTTGTTCATAGATATTCCTGTGATGTCTGGGCTCGTGCGGATGTGGGCCGCAAGCGGTTCCATACAGAGAGCGAACAAGAGGGGCGAGAGTGGGCAGCCCTGTCTCGTGCCGCTCTTGATCTTAAAAAGAGTGGAGGGGAAGCTGGGTTTGAGTATAGGGATAGTATAGCATTCACCATTTTTTCCCCGAAACCAAAAGCTCCAAGTGGCTCTTAAATATGCCTAGTGAATCCAGTCAAAAGCCTTTTCTGCCTCCATACTTAATACCATAACTTTTATCCATTTAGAGTTGGCTATTTCTAACAGATCAATGATTCGTCGTGTATTATCTGCCGCCTGACGATCTTTAATGAAACCGACTTGATCTGGGTGTATTAGTTTGGGCAGGATGCGACTCAATCTATTGGCAATTAATTTGGCATATATTTTTACATCTGTGTTTATTAGGGAGATTGGTCTATAGCTTTTGCAGTCAAGCGGGTCCTTTCCTGATTTATAAATAAGGGATATGGACGCCTGGAGCATCTGGTCCGGGAAGGGGCTTCCCCCCAGTACCACATTAAACATGCAGAGCATGTGTGGGGCCAGGATTTTAACATATTTTTTGTAATATAGGTTAGAGAAACCATCCAGACCTGGTGCTTTGGCTGGTTTCAGGTCTTTAATTACGTGGGTGAGTGTGCTCAGTACATTTTAGTGGACAAAGTGGTACCAAAAGTAGTGATACTGTGCATTATTTGAAGAAATTCTAGATCTTGTAAAAATTGAGGAACTAAAGTCTACTTATTATATAATGTGCTCACTTTTGGACAGGAAAGTTAATTAAAAAAAACAAAGCTGAAAGAATCATGGCGAGAAGTGTTTTTTTTTAAGAGTCACGAAGTCTGTGGTGGAGGTTGGGATTTATCATAGTGAGGGGACCTGAGAGCAATTCTAAAGGGATGAATTTATAATGAACATTTATATTGTGAACCAACAACTTGAAAACACATTACTTTTAGACTTCAACATACTGGACCATATTTAATAAGCAATCTTCTGCTATAAGGCATCTTCCAGCGCCGGAAAACACCTGGTACTCTGACAACATGTTTCTATAGACATACATATGTTGATACATATTTTTTTCATAAATGGAACTGCACCGAAATACAGTATGTCCAACTCATGTTTTAAGGAGAACAATCTCATGAGGGTATTTGCAGAGAAAACATATTCAGCATCTGATTTGACGTTAAAACTGTCAGTTTCAGATTGTAGAACATGATGTATACCCTAACATAGGTCAACCCCCTTCCCCCATCCATCCTTCTCCCCTGTTTCTAACATGCCTGTTATGTTCCTGAAAACAGCCCTGTTAGGGTCATCAAAGACCCTCTTCAACTGATTCTCAGCCGGAGGGGATTGCAACACACTGTATTGCAGAGCCTGTCCAGAAGCACAGGGGTTAAAGAACAGATTCCATTCACCACAACCCCTACTGGGGAATTGATTAATATCTTTCAGAGGTTTTGACATCAGTACCCTTGCTGCTGCCTGATAGCCAAGTACTTTATGTAAAAAAAACAAAGGCAAGGGGGTGGGGAGGAACAGCCCTCCAGCTAGTCAGCATGCGGCTACCCAATTTCAAACCACATAGTCAGAGAAGGCAATAAAATCTGCCATGTGTCTCTCTAATCATCTGAAACTGTGACTTTACTGTAGAGATAAGCATTTTAACCCCCATCTGCTGAACAGAATTCTGCCAAACATACACAAAACATTTATTATGCATGTCCAATACCCTGCATTAAATTAATGTATAGGCTGAGCAAGGGTGTATCTCTAGTTCAGTGTTCAACCTTCTTTGGGTTAATGAACCCAAGAGCGTGTCTGAGATCAGATGCATTAAAGGAACCCCAATCCTCTCTAGTAACGTGTCTGAGATCAGATGCATTGTAAATTCTTCTGTTTTTGGTACCATTTTTAAATGGCGTGAAAATTGCACAGAACCCTTTAGTGATGCCGGCAAGCTTTCCTAAGAACCCCTGTTTTAAAACACTGCTTCTAGTGTGCCCCATATCCAGTACATTTATAAAGAATAGTAACAGTGGAGAAAGCTTTGCTCTTTATACAGTACATACAGTATTTTGCCATACCCTGCATTTATATGCAGGGCCGCCAACAGAAACCGTGGGGCCCGGGACAAACATTTTAAGCAGGGCCCCCCCACCCCCGTGTCAGTGGTATTACACCCCACCCCCTCCCCCCATTTCACACCTCACGAGCCCCCTCCCCATGTATTTCTCTCCCCTGCTTCTCATTCTTAGGCTGCGTCCATGGTAGGACAGGCAGCGCTGAGCCTCGGCATCCTCAATGAGGATGTCTTGAGAGGGGGCTCACGCGAGCGTCCTCAGGCGTGCTGAGGAGTTGGGTTTTTCAGCCGACAGCCAATGCTGTTTTTCAGCACGCTGTCGGCTGAAAACCTCCAATCACAGCAAAGCAGTGTCAACGTCATGGCGCCGTGACGTCGGCGCTGTGACGTTGACGTTGGTGCGTCGCAGGCAATTGGTCCAGCGACGTCACTGCCCCACCTCCCCTCAGCTCACGATCGCGCATGCTGGCTCACCTGCCAGTCCATGGGATCGCTGCTGACCGGGAAGGCGAGCCTCAGCGTCAGCGCGGAGGAGCGCGGGCTGAGGCTCTATGGACACAGCCTAACACCCTCTTTTTCACTCACCCCGTCTCCCTCCGTCAATTACCCCAAGCTCACTCATTCCCTCCCCCCCCCCACATAATTCCCCCCACAATATTTATACCAAAAAACTTCCCACCCCCAATGCAAAAAACTTCCCACCCCCAATGCAAAAAACTTCCCACCCCCAAATACATTAAAAAAAATCTATATACACACGCACACACACACACACACACACACACACACACACACACACACACACACACACACACACACACACACACACACACACACACACACACACACACACACACACACACACACACACACACACACGATATATACATACACATATATTACTGGGAATGTGTGTATGTTTACACACATATATATATATATATATATATATATATATATATATATATACACCCCAACCCCCCCGCCCCCCCAATACATATAAAAAAAATACACCAACACCCCCAATACATATAGAAAAAATACCCCAACCCCCCAAATACATATAAAAAAATACCCCAACCCCCCCCAATACACACATACATATATATATACATATATATATATATATATATATATATATATATATATATATATATATATATATATATATAAATCAGACTTACCTTGGGGATGATCGATTAGGCCTGTGGCTGCAGGGGGGGGAGGGGGGCGCGGCGTGCTGGTGGTTCTGCGGGGGAGGGGGGCGATGGCTGCGGGGTCCCCCGATGCTGCGGGGGCTGGTGGGATGGCCAGGTGCAGCGAGGGGAGGGGGGGGGTGCGTCATTGTGCTGTGGGGTGGTGGCGGGGCCCTGTGTTGCAGGGGAGGGGCAGGACGACGGGGGGGGGGAGGCGGTCCTGCGAGGGGGCCCTGTGCAACGACAGTACCCCGATCATTGCCATACCGCTTGATGCCCTAATAAACTCTATTTTGTCTTCAGGCCATATCCTCAAGACCTGAAAAACTGCCAGAGTTGTCCCAAACTTCAAAAGTGAGAACAAAAACACTGTTTCAAACTACAGGCTAATCTCTCTTCTCCCAATATTATCCAAAGTCATGGAAAAATGTGTCCACTCCCAATTAAGCGATTACTATACCTAGACAAATTTCCTTAGCCAACTCCAATCTCGCTTTCGCCCAAAACACTACACAGTAACTTCCCTTCCAAATGTTTGCAATGAGATCCAATGTGGAATGGAACTGGTGCAATATTCCTAGATTTTGCAAAGACGTTTGATACTGTTGATTATGTTATCTTGCCAAACAAACTTCAGTGCTCTGGAATAGGGGACCATGCTTTAAACTGGTTTCAATCCTACCTATCAGGTAGATCCCAACATGTGTCTATCTAGGGCTCTAAATCCAACCCCTTGGACAGAACAGAGCCACCAGTCTTTATCAAATGATCTACCTACAGCTTGTAAGGGAGCTTCAATGCACATATATGCGGATAACACAATCGTATATGCACACAGCCCTAGCCTCTCTGATCTTGGACACGTACTTCAATCTAATTTTTCGAGACTTGAAAACTGGATTTTCCAAAGCAAACTGTTTTTAAACACATTCCTGTAACAATGGTATTTGGGACCAAGGCTACATTTCTAAAGCTACCACTGACAGAGCTACAAATGAGAACCATGCTAGCCCCTGTCACTAGTTTTAAATATCTGGGGATATGGTTTGACTCCCATTTAACATTTGGGTTGCACATTGATACCCTGACATCCAAAACCTATGACAAACTAGGTGTACTTTATAGGAACAAATCATCCCTAGGTCGGCTGGTCAAAAAGCACATTTCTTTTTTACATTTTATTTACACACTGGGAATTCAACCTTTCTTTTTAAATTAAATTTGGTTTGAAAGACTCTCCCTTTCTGTTTTCACAGCATAAATGTTGTAGAAAATTTCTAAAGATACAGTTCAAAAGAAATTTGCCTCATTTAGAAGATTTTTAACCTGGTATGGTACCACTATTATTTTTTAACAAGCTTCTCAACCAACCACTGCCTACCACAAATTCATTGCAATGAAGTTTTAGTACAGTTAATATAAGGTCAATAAGTGTAGAGGTTGTAATTAGTAAGAGCACTATCAAAACTTACATAATGCTTCATTATTTCCACATTGAAAAAGGACCATAATGTGTTGGCTTTTTTCTACCATAAATGTGGTTTCTGAATGTGAAATAGAAATAGGGCAAGCAATTTTGGTCCCTGAAATGTGAGGTCAAGTTAATGCTTCTAGTACTGGCTCTATGTGACCTTCGACAGGTGTCTGGCCCACAGTGAGAAGCAGGGTTAATGCTAAAGATGGCATTTGGAATGGAAAAACACTCTACTAAAATGTTAGAGACTGCTGATGCTAAAAATCAGTGAGAATAATTCCAGATTTGTTACTTAACAGGATTATTTCCTGAGTTTTACTACTAAAAATTTAGTAGTCAAGGGTTTATCTCAGCAAACAACATCACAAACTCGTGTATATATATATATATATATATATATATATATATATATATATATATATATATACAGCTTAACCCCGTTATAGCGCGGTCCTTTTTTTTAAAGTTTTTGATTTTTTTGTGGTAGTACCGTGTCCACCGGAGAGGGAAAGCTGAGAACTCTCCCAGCATTGCCAGACCCGTTGGGGCTGCGGCAACAGCACACAGCACTTACCCAGCATCTGGCAGCTCTTCTCCCTGTCTCTGCTTCCTGCTTCTGCTTCCGTCTTGCGAGAGCAAACTCCCTTAAATAGACAGTGTGTCTGTGTGTGTGTGTGTGTGTCTGTGTGTGTATTTGACTGTGTGTGTGTGCAGTGTGCTGTGTGTGCAGTCTGCTGTGAGTGTGTGCAGTGTGCTGTGTGTGTGTGTGCAGTGTGCTGTGAGTGTGTGCTGAGTGTGTGTAGTGTGCTGTGAGTGTGTGCAGAGTGCTGTGAGTGTGTGCAGTGTGCTGTGAGTGTGCAGTGTGCTGTGAGTGTATGCAGTGTGCTGTGAATGTATGCAGTGTGCTGTGAGTGTGTGCTATGAGTGTATGCAGTGTGCTGTGTGTGTGTCAGTGTGTGTGCAGTGTGCTGTGTGTTTGTGCAGTGTGCTGTGAGTGTGTGTGGTGTGTTGTGAGTGTATGCAGTGTGCTGTGAGTGTATGTAGTGTGCTGTGAGTGTATGCAGTGTGCTGTGAGTGTGCAGTGTGCTGTGAGTGTGTGCAGTATGCTGTGAGTGTGTGTAGTGTGCTGTGAATGTATGCAGTGTGCTGTGAGTGTGTGCAGTGTGCTGTGAGTGTATGCAATGTGCTGTGAACGTATGCAGTGTGCAGTGAGTCTGTTCAAAAAAAAATTAAAATTTGGCGTCCACGCTCAAACCGCGTTATATGCGGATCCGCGTTATAGCAGATTGCGCTATAACGGGGTTGAGCTGTATATATATATATATATAGGTAGCCATGCATAATAATGAACTGCAGACATCTTCCCTGCTGGCAGTAAACCCTGGTAAGTACTGGAATGCCAGCAGAAGTTATGGAGGTTTTTCCCTCACGCCCTGGTGAGGTGCCCTATGTATGGATGGGAGTGGCTGCATGCTCTGAGTCCCTGGTTAGTGACATCAGAGATGTGCCTGCACCCTGAGGTATATAAGGCACAACACTGTCAAAGTTAGTTGTTGTTGCTGATGTGTTTGGCTCCTGTGAAAGGGATTGCAGGATAGCCTTGTGCCCACTAGTGCGGTAACTAGTGGCACGGGTTTCCAGATCAAGCCTGTCGAGGCCACACTGTGTCCAGCGACCTGGCACAGGGGTGATCTCCCTATGGGGAGAGGGGATCCCACTCCAATTGGGAGGGCGTACCTGGCAAAGGGACAGCACGGCAAAATGTGCGGCTAAAGCTGACAGCTGCCAGGGGCAGTCTATCATATCGATACCATCAATAAAGATGCCCTATTCAAAGATACCCCCACTGTGTGAGTGTGAAGTTACTCAACAGTGGATGACAGCACCAAGAAGGAGTTCCTCACCAAGACCATCTCCCTGCGGAAGCACAGATCCTGATGAGGTGGAGGCGCTGCACATGATATAGGTAGGACTCGCACCCACTACCTCAGCTGCCTGTCTGGATGACATCCCCTAACACCATCATGCGGGAGACTCAGGAGTCCTGTGGCTTACAGGGGCACCACCAGACACGATCATGTAATGGGGACTGGTTAGACCACACGGGCCAATGTGAGATTGGGTGGGTCAGACTAGAGGGAATACCCGTTACATATATATCTATATATATATATCAGGACTGGTTCATCCTTCTGTTTTGCTGGTATCTGTATAGCTTTTGCATGGGAGCAGCATTTTTTGTATCCCCCAGTGCCATACACATGGATGTTTTCAGGCAACTATGTATACATTTTGTACTATTTAAGATGATCTTTCTTTTACATGTGACTGTTTTGTATTGGGTATGAGTTTTTTGCATTCTTTTTTCTCCCCTCTCTCTTACCTGGTCACATTTTTTCATGTGGGTATTTTTTAGTACATATAAGTTAATTCTATTATATCCTCTCTCCTTTTTGTTATATACAGTATATTTCTGTTGAGTTTAGATTACTATTTTCTAAGCTTTTAGTTGATAGAGGAATTTAGGGAGTTCTCTGCCTTTATACCTTATTTGTACCTTCCAATTTTTCTTTAACTATTTTAGTTATTGTTTATAGATAGGTTTATTATCTTGGTCTATTAGTGGAGCTTTACAGTCATTTGTTTACAGGTGCTTTGTATACTTGGATGCATTTTTTTCCTTGCTAATTATTGAGATTTGCTGCCATCAGTGTTTGTATGTTTTTAATGTTAGTGTGATCTTCTGCATTTAATTAAAACCATTTTCCATTTTTCTATATTGACTATTGTACCTTGTTTTGTTTCATGTTTCATTGATAAGTAGGTTTATTTGAGTGCTATCTTAGGGATCTTGTTAGTCTTTTGTGTGTTCATATATTAGTTTCATCCCTTAGTAGCACCACCAGTTCCTTGGCTTATTTTAAATTATTTTTGGTTCTAGTTTGAAGTAATTATGATGTTATTATTATGTTTTTGTAACAGGTTTTTCTAGCCTTTGTTTGTATATATAGTGTGAGCGACACCCTTTAGTGTATTACTCAGTTTTAAATAGTACATACTGCTATAAGACAAGGCTCTATAATAATATAAATAAAACAACATACTGTACACAATTATAAGGGGAACACACAAAGGCATAAAGCAAAAACCTTGCCTAAAGAATTTACAAATATGTAGGGCCTTGTTCTATATCTTCCAAAGCGACTCTTTTCAACCAAAAATCTTTGGCTGAAAATTGTCCCAATGACCGCTATGGCAGATATAAAATAAGGCCCTTAGTGGTTAGTGGGGTTGAAAATTAAAGCAAATATTTAAAGGGGTTGTAATGATAACCCAACACCCCTGGTGTGACTGGGCTCAAAATCTCTATAATGTTGGATGCCACTGAAACCGCATTGAGTTTTTGTTTTGCATCTCTAGGCAGAAGGGATACAGAAGTCCTCCAATCATGAATACAACACAATGCTTCCCTCGCCCTCCCACGCCGGCCGCAGCCCCTTAGACACAGATCACAGACATCCAACTGGGCTGGGACAAAGGCTCCACTCTGCCCAGACAATTAGTCCAGCTAAATGGACAACTCTGTGCACCATTATAACCAGCACGTGTCTCTCCAGCAGTTCATTGCAGAGATAATTAAATAACATATACTGCCTAATTCCCCCACCCCCAGTGTCAAAGTGACCCTTTATCACGCTTTCTACAATGCCATGGTGCTGGGAAGGAGGCAGCCAAGAAAAAAACAAAGGAGAAATAATAAATAATATAAAGAGGGCAATCAAAATAAAAATATTATTTAAGACTTTGATTTTTTGAAATGCAGATGCTTCTACAGCCCTTCATCTCTCCTTTATTCGTATTGATCACAATGTAACAAACTACTGTATATATGCTATGTAATCTTTTGGTGCATGATAAATGGGGGAGCAAAATGCCTAAGGTTCTAAAAAGCTGGCACTACCTAAGGTTTACAACTGCTTTTCCTCACCACAAATACATTGGTGAAACCGGTGAGCCACTGCTCCTGTCCTAAAAATAGAGGGCAAGGTTTGGTCACTATTAAATAGTCCTTCATGTAGTAAAGTAGCAAAGGAGGTAGGAGTACTGTAGGTAGTATGATTCCCTTTTTTTGGACTTCATAATGCCCTTCATGAGCCAATGTGGCCTCTTAAGGCAGCACGAGGTAATATAACCACCTGCTTCCAAGTGTACAGTGAGATACAGTAGCACAATAGTATTTTGTTACCAATTTGATAAAATTAAATTGCTGTGACCCATCTGTGTTATTATAAAAGCTCAAAGTCCAGAATTTCTACATCATTTCATACAGCATGAAAAGGTTAACTTTTTTCCCACAATTCACATCTATACACAATCTTTGACGAAAATCTCATCCGATAGCTTCATTTCTATTCGCCCATGTTCTCATGATGCAGGCATTTAAATTTCCCAAACTAATTTTATAAATGGTCTTTTTAGTCTTGGACTAGGTAACCACCCTACATCTATGTGGTTCTACATTAATTAGATAAAATAAGTACAAGTGCCACGGATTGTGTAATAATAGCTATAGTAAGTTATTGATTTAGTCTGTAAAGCACTTTAGTATAAAAGGATGTAAAGAGCCATAAAAGGAAGATGATCTTATACCACAGCCCATCTCTAGGGGCAAGCGTTTGTAGAAAGGTTTTGCTGCCCTGATTAAATCTAACTGTAATGTAGCCCGAGCCTTAAGAGCTCAAAACTACAGTAAAAGCTCATAGCCACCAAGTTAGTGTCGGTCTTTTTTTCTCTCTTTTTAATATATTTGACCAAATCAGTGTACAAAATAAAGCAAATTGGACTCCGTAAAAATATTTGCACCTCGATGGAAAACTGATTGAAGGATAAACAACAGAGAGTTGTAATAAATGGAACCTTTTCTAGGTGGGCAAAAAGTTTTGATTGGAGTACCTCATGGATCGGTACTAGGATCCTTGCTTTTTAACTTATTTATTAATGACCTTGGGGTTGGCATAGAGAGCAAAGTCTCCATCTTTGCTGATGACACTAAATTGATAGACTGGAAACTTGGGCAGGTAAATGGCAGATGAGGTTTAATATAGATAAATGTAAGGTTATGTATTAACGAAACAAGAATAAACAGGCGACATACTGTATTAAATGGGGAAAAATTAGGTGAATTCTTAATGGAGAAGGATTTAGGAGTGCTTATAGACAGCAGGCTTAACAATAGTGCCCAATGTCAAGCAGTAGCTGCAAAGGCAAACAAGATCTTATCTTGCATTAAACGGAAATGCATAGACCACACCTTGAATATGGAGTACAGCTTTGGGCATCACGCCATAAAAAAAAGATATAGGAACTAGAATAGGTGCAGAAAAGAATCACCAAATTAAT